>NW_020447752.1:3940352-4074715 GCF_003343035.1 Apteryx rowi | reverse complement strand
CCCCCCCCCCAAAAAAAAAAAAAGAGTCAAAAGCTTGCAAACAGCACTGGGAATTTATATGTCCCATAGCAGGTAAGAAGGGGAAAGTTTGTTGTTCCTGGGGCCTGGGTGGGGGTGAAAGGTTTCAAAAAAAGAGTTTAACAAAAATAAAGATCAATCATTCTGACATAGGTTGGTGAGATTTTGTTCAGTTGCAGTAATTTCATAGCAATAACCAGCATGTGCCTATTTAATAAAAAAATACACTGTGAGCTACCATGAGAAAAATTAACTTTTAGTTTCAGCTTGCCTTGTTCACTTCATGTTCAGTCAGGATAATTATATTATTAAACCAGAAAATTAGCAAATGCTATAGCTGATATTTACTAGGAAATGAAAAACACCCTGAAGTTAAAAGTCTTTACCTCTAACTATGTTAATACAAGCAGAGAGAATAGAATGTTTTATACTACAGAAGACAAAATTTGTACACAGTTTTCTTCCATTGTTTTCACTGGAATCATTAAGTCCATGCATGAGAACTTAGTGCAAAATTGGGATGGAAGGGTTTAAACAAATACCTTAGAAAGGAGTAGTTTAAACAAAATCTAGCTGTTAGATTTAATCTTAAGTTTCTATAGTATCACAGCCCCTACTAATACTCCAATAAATATTCTGGATAAAAATGGCTCTCTGGTCAAACTTTCTCTGTGACTAATACATACTATTAACTAGCTGGTTGCAGCTAATATCAACACACACCCATTGAAATTTGTAATTTTAGTGCTAACTTTTCTGGCTTGTCATGAATCTTCACGGAAAGTAGTTGAAGAAGTGCTGTTATTTAACTTCAGTTACACACACACACACACACAAACAGTTTGTGAAAAAATCCAGCTATCCTTTGCCACAGTGCACAACCAGGATAACTCTGTGGTGTTCTTGGAACTACTCAGATGCACACAGGTGCAGTTTGATTAGATTTACACATCTACAGGGAACAAAAACACAATCCCGTACCATATTTACCACCTTCTGAATACACACCTTTGTGACCAGTACAACTGTTTTAGTCGAGACTGACATTATTCACTCACAGAACTCCAAAATGGAAGTGGTTTTACAGATAAAGGGGTCACTACTAACAAAGTTTTTTCCCTTTCTTTATGTAACATTATTCCAATCTAGAATTGTGTATCTATACCCCGAAAGAGTTTCTCGCCCTCGCTTTCACGATGGTAACCTGGGAAGCAGGCCTTAAACAGGACTGCAGCAATGGGAAGGCCTTGTGCTGGCTCTCAGACCAGGTTTGACATATTCACAGTCAATGGCAACGCACCGCCATTGTATTTAGAAACCTCGTACTGAGTTCACACTCAACAGGAAGGCCAAGGACCTAGTAAACAAAATGCTCCCTCTAGTTACCATACAAGGTTGAAATACAATGAGGGACAGGGTAAAGAAGCCCTTCTCGTTGATAACTGGACTGCCAGTGTCTCACAGAGAAGCAATTTGTCTTGTACCTTTGGTCCTTCTTTGACTTGTGCATCTCTATCTCACATTCTTTCTTTCTGCATTCCATGGTTACCTTCCTAAACTGAGGGGCTGAGCTTTCGGCTGTACCATTAGTCCTCACCCCCCTCCCCCATTCTAGGGGTTAAATAGGTTGGAACCAAAGCCACTCCACTACAGTTCAAATAATGTAAACCACTAGTACACAAAACTAAGTACACAGTACAGTTTATAGCCAGGAAAGGGAGTTAAAATTCCTCTTTCTTTCTGTTGGCTACATCTCAAATATTAGAAGGTGTAGGTATCAGTATCTGCAATGCAGACTAAAAGCAGCCTCTTTTGTTGCATGGTTCATTTCAGTCTTTCAAAGGAGCCAGGGCTTGGTCCAAGCCAGCTCCACCCAGTTCACCAAGACTAAGTTTGTTTTTGAAAGAAGCTGTTCTCATATCCTGACAGACAGATTTGATTTGCATTTGGCAGCGCTTAAAACAAAGGCACTGCAGTTTGAAGGGTTGGGGGTTTTTCATTTTCCAACCTCTCATTTCTTCTTTGAGGGAAGGAACTGAAATAGAATGTTAGTGTGACCTGCCCTGAGTGAAAATATTTCACCATCATAGGAGGTTGCACATAATGTCTTTTATTCAGGCACCTCAAAAGAATTAGAACTTACATTATAACAGTGAAAGCTAGTTAAGTAGGTAGTTTATATTGTAAATGAAAAATGAGAACAGAGGCAAGTCACATGATTAGAAAGGGGAAAGGTGCTCATTCTGATGAACTGGACATCTAGAATCAATATGCATATTGGTTAATATTTTGATCAATAGTTCCAGCAAGTTTGCTGTATTCTCACAAGTTCTGCTTTAATTTAACTACTGCTATTGAATCAGCTTCTTTCACTTTCAGCAAATAAGTCTTCTTTGCTCCAAAGGACAATTTTCACAGTAATTCTGTACTGCATATTAAATCAAAAAAGTGGGGTTTGTGTTAGTGTAGAACCAATTGTAAGAAAAGTGAAGGACAGAAAAGGCTGTGGAATCTTTGTTATTGGAGGTCTTGAAGAATGGGCTGGACAAACACTTGTCAGGAATGCTATAAAAACAGTCTTACCTAAGAAGATGAAGATGAGAAATTACTACTTCTGGTCCATTCCAGGTGTGTTTTTCCATGAATCTGTGGCCTTTGAGATCATTCATATATTTGTATATTCTCCTTATTCATTTTTTCCCCAATAGTCAAATGATATTAACTTTGGCAAGAATCATCACTAAATTTTCAGTGTGAATTCTGAAATACAATTGATTTGAATTTCCAACACATAGCAAAAAAATATCCCCCAAAGAGCCCTCAAGTCATTGTAAGGAGCAATTTTAGTACAAGAATAAAAGCAAGTCTTTCTAGACCTTTTAAGAAAGCATTACATAAAAATTTTGTATAGGCTTTAAAAATCAGTAGTGTCTGCAAATGTATATTGCCTTTGAAAGAATGCATGATACAGGAGAGGCATAGATGTTTTACTAGCATGAAAGACAGTCCTAATAAAATCTGTATGTATTTATATCTGTATTAGTGTGATTAACGATAGGAAGATTCTTGCTAGAGTGCATCTTCTCATGCAGTTGAGATCTTCAATAGTGCAACCAGATTGCTGAGTCAGAGGATATCTGATCTGATTTAGCCAGCTACTTCATGGGGAGTACAGCACTCTACTGGGCCCACTGACCCTGGTAGGGATCCACCTGCACAAGAATCACTGTTAATGAGGGACTCAAGTGTTTCTCAGAACAGCAGAGCACCACAAAAAGCTATGAAAACAGTCAGTCTATGGCACTACAGGTAGTAAAAGACGTTTTGGCAAAAACAAGTCAGAAAGCAGACCACATTCTTATGAAAATGTCACATGAGATTTCTTTTGAGTCAATTACACCAAAAAGGACAATAGAACAGTTCATACTAAAGAAAAAACAAACAAATCTTGGAGAGAATTCACAAGGCTAATGCTATCATGCAAAAATATTTTTCTAATTAAGAAAATGTGAAGTTGCTGAGCTGGTGCCAGCAAACAAAATCAAGCTTTTTGGCAACAAAATTTAGGATTAGTCAGATGAAAATACTTATACCATGCTACAGTTGTAATGCTAAGCTGATTAATTTACCTATCATTCTTTATGAAGACATTAAGAGGCTGATTCAAATACCAAGTAAGCAGATAATCATACAATAAATTATGCATTTAAGTTTTCTTTGGTCCCACTTACTGATTAATAGTTATTGGATTTATCTTTTCATTTTCTATTGACTGTCATTAGATAGCTTTTTGTATTGTGGTAGTGCCTTGAACATCTTACTCTGGACACTGTACAAAATGCTTGTTTTTCAAGAATAGTTTAGGCTTTTGCAAATCCCAAGGATTTGTAGGTATGCGATTCATTTAATTGAATCTTTGATAACCTGAGCCTTAATGTTTAGCAACAGAACACTAAGCTTATGTAAAATTGGCTAATCCTATAATTAAAAAAAGTATCATGTTTTAATATATGATTAAGTCAAGTCTTATTTGCCAAAAAGTCACTGCCTATATTAACTGCATATTTTTTGGCATCATTCAGGTAGTCAAATTTTCTTGAACAGAGACATATTTCACAATGATAAAGTTTTGCCTTTGAAATTTTTGCCAATTTCTCTTTTACAGGCTTACTTCATTTCTCTCATGCCCTTCCAGGTAAAAGCAACTCCATGAAAATTTTGTTCAACTGCTTTGTGAAATAAGTTTACCGTTCAGTCCAGCACAAATGGAGTATACACCCAGAAGCCAATCTGCAAGTTATTTCTCAGTAAAAGCATCTAAGCCCATTATATATGTTATTAAAGACTTTATAGGGAATAACACATTCTTGTCTTCTGTAGTCTCTTATTTTAGTTCTAAATGGCAAAAGGAATGAGAGGGTGGGGAGAGAAATCGGGGCTGACAAATATTGGCAGTGGCTGCCAAATGTGTGTTCGTAGCAAGATCTGAATAATCATCAAATCTGAACTGCAACTGATAACTGCAAGAATAGATAAACTGATAGTCACCGTGCAGAAAGCCACACTCTTGCCATCATTGTAAGTCTACAAACATGCATGTAAAGCAACAGCAAAAGCTGTCTCCAGAGATGAGATTAGTGCAAGCAATAATACATTGCTTTGGACATAGACAAGGCATTTACTATACTTAGTTCACCTGCTGCTTAAAGTGCTACTCTGAGGGATTTTGCTTCCTTGAATGATCTAAGTTATTGATTTTCCCCATCTACTGTCACTGTTCTTTTTGCATACTACAGAAAAGCAAACTACAGAAAAATCAATCATTCAAAACATGTGATTTTTGGATATGAAAACAGATATGGAACTAAGATGAAAACATTCTTCCTCTCTCTTTCTAAAGGGTTTGCTAATCTCAGTGATTTCCATAGCCTCCTTAAATCACTGTGTCATTTTAAGATGTCACTTACAGCTGATGAAGACTGATGTGACCTCCTTCAGATCCCTTCTAATTAATCATAAATGTTGATTTTTCAAGAGATTAAATACATCCTTTCTTTCTCTTAGGCTCTATGTCTTTTTAGCATATGCAAAAATCATCCAGCTGGGATGGAGAACAAGAAACAGAGCAATCCAGAAAATATCTACCATGTCAACTGCTGCATCTGTTTCTTCCTTATTTATAATTCTACAAAGTTCTCTAGTCACAAACCAGTACCTGCGGAAGTGACATTACAGAACTTAACATGTTAAGTTTTTAAGTGCAGTGACACATGCCATGTATTTAGAAGTAGGATCTATCCAGTGTTCAGAGCAGATGAAAGCCCTCTGCTAGCAGTAAGCCACTAGCAAGTGTCCACACAAGAGAGGGCAAGAGCAACTAAAATACAAAGCAACTTTGAAAGCGTAGTTAATCCAAGCAGACAGCATTATTTTCTTCTATCCGTTTTACACAGGCAGGAGAGTAATTTTATACTTATGCTTGTTCATTTAAGTTCTGCAAGGCTAATACAGAACATTAACATGAAAATAAAAGTATTATCATTGTATGTGTTGTACTGAAGCCTCCAAGCTCAAGGCATGGTCCTAACTGTACAAGGCACTGTTTACACACGTATCAAAAAGACAGCAACTACCTGTTAAGTGCCTATAACCAGAACACTTCAGAACACATCCAAAAAATAGTCAACCAAAATAACTTAAAGGAGTGACAAAACACAATAGAAGTGTTTTCCCTGGGGTACAAGTTATGAACTGTACTACAAAGTATGTATTACATGCCTAAAGCATATTCATCTTTTACATGTTGCTAAAGGACCCTGTTTACTGAAGTAGTGCCCAATTCAGAATATGCAAGTTACTCAACTACAAGAAAATGTGGCAAATGACTCTCACTGACAAGTCACTTCAATTTGTAGGGTGTTAGGGCAGCTTCACAGGCAGCTTCCAGGAAAGCACAGCAGCAACATGATTAGCCTCTCATGTATGGCTACAGAAAGCTCTTCCAATTTGACAGATAACAAACTAGTCTTATTTTAATTCTTATGTGGTGGAGAAACTTCTAATGATGTTCTCAATTACCAGGACAGGTTTGTTATCCCCCCCCATCTGCTTATTTTCCTCACCACCATCATTTTCTTATATTTGCTTTGATATCTACTAACAGACTTTCATTAAGTATAGTTGTAATTATGCTTTTGAACATTAAACATTATCACCCAGGTGGCATCCAAAAGTTGCCATGAAAATGAGTATTTCGTTCTCTAGTTGTAATTGATGTATTCAGCAGTTTTCAATACCTTTCTTGGTAGCCCTACTCACATGTACTTTCCTCATCCTGTCTTTGAATTCTGTCATACTCCTCCTTACAGGTTTAGACCTTTACAACACAGAAGCATCTTCTCCCTGCCAAATGCAACGTTTTACTCATTGCTTTTATCTTCTTGACAGTCTAGGCTATACTTCTGAAGATGCTACAATAGTTTTGCACCATGCTACCTGGACTTCTTTTGTGCTGTAGTGGTCAGAAGTTCCACGAGTATCATATCAGTTAGGAATCTGCCTGTGTAAAGTCAGTCACATGTATATTCCACTCCGAACCAGGGACCTTGCCTGGACAGCACAGAGGCAGTTTATCATCCCCTAAATATGCTGAGGGCATTTGAACTAAGACCCTTTTCCAGCTAGTGTTTCCCAGTATAATTAGAGAAAAGTTGCCATAGTACAGTTGTTCTGGCCAACTTCATTTCAAATCTGAAGGTCCGAGTGGAAGAACACCTTTCCCCCTCATTTACAATCGCTTTACAGAAGGGGGAAAAGACACACAACTATAATACAACATTGATCCATCAAACTTTCTGTACAGGTCACCACCTATACTTCATATATTATGCTTTAGTCTTGTCAGGTTGAAGTTGTGTTGCATCAAGTTTGACTACTGTATATTCCACAGTAGATTTTTGGTTAAAAAAAAAATCACCAAGCTTAAGAGTTCAACACTTAATGAGTGGGTTTATTTATTCAGGCAAAGTTTTACTGAATTCAACATTAATTATCAAGATATTGACTAACTCTATATAGGGAATTCTGATGCTTTTTTTTTAAACCTTAAGTTACTGAAGTATAGGAAAAATGAAGTATGACAGCACTGGCTTTGTCATGCTAAAAACATCAGGGTGACAAGAAACCTTGTAATTCACTGTCTTGGTCTATTTCAGTCTTCATTTAAGATAAAGAAATAACCCTATGAAGAAGTGCAACTATATTTAGCTTGTTTTTTAAAGAATACTGTACAAAGTAAACAAACTCATACCAACAGCTGCTACTGCACTTCTCTGGTCCTGGCAGATAACACACCTCAAGCAGCAGTTTTACAATACACTTTCACAAGTGTAGTTATTTGCTATCATTAATAAATCTAAAAGCATCCCTATGATTATTTCTTCTTAGAATACATGCTGCTTGTGCAACCCCAATAGGTATTTTTGTTTAGTTTCACTTGATCAAAGTAGTAACATAGACAGCGTGCCCCATCATGTGGCTGAAACTGGAACCACAAAAGCAATTGCTGTTTCTCTTACCATTTCATTTTCCATTGGAGAACACTTCCATGCAGACCTGGAATTAAACTCTCTTCCTTGGATGCTACATAGTCTACTTGTATATAGCTAGCAAGAGAAGAAAGTTATGCAGTAGTCACTCATTCTCCATGACCTTTTTTTTTAAGCTATATCAGACCTGCTGTTCAGAGAGTGTGCTAAGTTGTTCTTTAGTCAGGTTCAAACCTCATATCAAGCAACATCTTCTGCACTTCTGACTCAGGCAGATGATGCATCTCAAACAACTCTTACTCCTAACCTCTGGAAAAAAAAAATACTCATTAGCTATAGTTTGAAGCAGAAGTTGTACAATTAGACCTTAATTTTGGCATTCAAATAAAACAAAGCATCTGGACCCAAATAAAAAAAAGATACTACTTACAGAATCAAAGGACTGTAAGCAATAAGTAATGAAAGGTAAGGTGATTTGTTGATTATGACTCATCTTTTTATTTATAAACGGAAAGAGTCTCGTTTGGCTTGAGTTCTTCCCCTAAATACCTGCCCTGCAAATGGAATCAGAGAACTGAAAGTTTAACAAATGTGTTATCATGTAATCCATAAAAAAAAGATTGCCTTTGCATTCTCACCATAAGCAAAACACTTCTTTTGCATCATAGTACCTATCAGAAATCGTGATGGGAAGAAAGTCATCAGTAGTTATCACTTGCTCATGTAGTGACAAGCTTGAAGTAGCAGCAGTAGGAATTAGTTAATTTAATACAACTGGGAAATCAGATGGTAGGACTGGCTCATGAACAGTAAACCTTACATTGAAAATGAGTTCAGAGAAAACAAGAACCATTTATATTAGTCACTCAGTTCTACTGTCTTTAGCTTAAAGCTTTATATAGAAGCCTTAAATGACAATAACTGTATCAGGAAAGATTCTGATGCTCCCGAGCCCAACTCCCAGTTTTGGGATCGATTAAAGTGTTGACAGAAAAGTGTTGACAACAGGAAGGACATTGGTCATTAAAATTTTCTTCCTAGGTACTAGTTTTTGCATTGATCAAAGCTTTTTTTTTGGGGGGGGGGGGGGGAAGTGGACAACATCAAAAAATTATCCTTAAGAGCTACATGCTTATGACCATTTCCCTTTTCAAACAGTTATTTCATACTTACTGGTCTTTCATTCTAGCTGCCTTTTTCAGTCTTTAATAATAAAAAAGGTCAGAACAGAAATACACAATTAGTCAAGCTCATTGCCTCTTTAGAACCTGGAACCATACTGGTGAAATTCACATTTCATGTAAGCAATCAAAATTGCCATGTTTGAGATGGTAGATCAAACACTGACTTTTTTTAAAATGTTATATGAAGTGTGAAGTTCCATTTATGACCTTCTGCTGTTCAAAAATTCTATTTGTATTTTCAAGTGTTTCCCTAAATAAGCACTAGAAATGTATCCTTTATAGGAAACCAAATTTTAACTTTAATGACAGAATCCCAGGATGATGGCAATACCCACAGTCAAAATTAATCAATTCCTATATTGAACTAGCAGACCATTACTAACAACATCAGCCCATTACAGTGATATAGCTTCCAAAACACTACTCCAGGGGTTTGGAGAAATGTCATTCACTCATTTCACAAACTGAACAGATTGTGAAAAGAGAATCACTCACAGCACCCAGTCACAATATTTGCATTTGCCTTGTAAGCCCAAATCTGTAACCTAAACAAAAATATAGGGTCTGTGTTAGAGCCTTAGTATAAATAACATACATGCCGTGTTTAAACATTTATAGTTTTTGATTTATATGAATATATATTTGGTTATTTAATAGCCCTAGTGTGGCTTATCAGTCTCAAGTCTGTTAAATAGGCTATAACATTAAGCCTTCCTTTTAAGCATAAAATTCTTCCACATTTAGCTTTCCCTGACTTGTCAGTCAGCTGAGTTTACTCTGAAACAGACAAAGGAATGTTTTTCTGCCCCTCTGCTGAAAGGGTTGTAGCCTGCACCAAAGGAAGAGTTACAAACAAGCCAAATGGTACTGAACTCCAAAATCACTACAGCTGTTTCCAAAGTACTGCAGCCTGGGCACTGTCACAAAAAAAATACTAGATTATAAAAGCTATTAGACTGGGACAGCATAGACATTCATGATCTCCCAGTATTTGTCTGCAGCTTGTTTAATGATTCTGGCTATTTGTAGAGATAACTAAAAAGTTAAGTTTCAGGATGCATGCAAGGAAAGATTCCCTCATGGGATGTTCATATACTAGCTCGTACTAGGAAAAAAGATTCTTAATTGCAAGTCTTCTAACAGAAGAAAGACATCAATTTATAAAGTACCCATTTGAAAGCAAGCAGAGAGCAGAGGATTTAGTTTCTCACAGTTGTTTGTAAAACAGCTGTATCAATCCTGCTGTAGAAAAGGCTTTATAAAGACCCTATTTAACTGTTGCCAAAGCCCAGGCAAGAGAAGAGCGACTAGTACTATCCATCCAAGTCAGGAAAGCAACTTACTTCAGCCAAGCTATGTTTACACACTAGGAAGAAAGGGGAAGGCAGAGGAGAAGTTTGTCTCAGCATTTTTTCCATGAATTTAGATCAAGACTAACAACAGAACAAGGGCAAGAGAAGAATCATGTCTGAGGCAGGGTGGGAATACATTTTGTTGTACTGTAACTTGCATATCAAAAGCAGAAGGGGAAGACTTGGACCTTTCTGCTGTATGGGGCTCCAGTCGTTGTAGATTAAGCAGCATGTTTTAACTAAAACATTGAAGAAGTTTCTGTTAAAGACTTCCTGTTGAAGTCTTCAAGATCTACCAAAGACAACCTTATTTTTCCTAAGGAGGCCTTTAATACTTCCTTCATTTAAAGGTATGGTAATAATACATGCTTACAGTAGTGAAATATTTCCTCTACCAGCTTCTTAAACTAATGCTTTTGCCTTATGTTCAAGTTTGCACATGCACCAATTTCCCAATTGCTTTTCTAATACAAGCCTCTGGACTTACATACTTCAAGCCTCAAGGCTTCATCATGGAACCAGAAACAGTAAACATCCCAACACTTCCTCCTGCTTGCAAAAACTGGATTAAGGTCTCCGGTGAGAAGTTACCAGAGAACAGTGTGAAACCAGGCACCTCAGCACAAACTCACAAACTGAGGTATAAAGAACATATTATATCCTACCTTTATCCTGACCCAGCCATGCACACATCTAGCAGTTAAGCAAGTAGAATAGAGTGAGCATTACAAGAAAGAAGGAATCAAGTCTCATGAGTTCAGTCCCAATAACAGCAGAGCTGTAATATAGACTGATGTGACTATTTGGCACAGAGGTACTTACAATGCAAATTTTATATTCCTCATTAACTAAATAGATTAAAAAATTGTTAAACTACTGAAAAAAGTTGTCTAGAGTTCCAAGTCTTTTGTTGTATTATAGTTAGGGAACTACAGCTGAAAGGAATTTGCACATGTCCCAACTAAGACTACTTGCATTTATAATCAAATTAACAGGTTCTAGATAAGACAAACTGAGTATAAAGCTGTAAACTAGTGGACCTAGTCTCACCCCCAAAACATTATAGGCTAATAAGACTACAGTACAGCAGGCCAACTATTACCACTACATCAGAGTAATTTTTGTGGACTTGGAAGGATGAGAGGTTACAAAGCCAAAACCTCAGAGCAGTTATACACCTGTGTGTACTGCAGGTGAGTTGCAGATACCACCATACAAGCACACACTGAAACAGTACAAATAAAACTCAGAGTTGCAGTTTTTTCTTCTTCCTTTTAAAGGTGTATCAACACTGCAGAATTATTACAATCTGTACTTTTAAAGCAGTGTATTATCAGAAGCAGGACAGCTTAAAGAAAAAAGCTACTGCACCTAGTAAAGCAGCAGCAGATAATCAAGCTAGCAGTATTAGCCAAGGTACACATAGGTAAATTAGTGACTACAGACAGGAACCCAAAAAATATGTTCAAGCAAGGCGATGCAGCAAGAAGATTCAATGGAATATTTAAGTGAGAGTTGGTCTTTTTACTATGTAGCAGATAAAAGCGTAAAATACTCATTGTCATTAGTCAGTTTCAGGTTCTAGATACCACAACTCAGCTTTTCATTAACTAGTTAAGCAATACAGAACTTAACTTGCACTAAGTTAAACACGATTCCTTTACAAAAGTGTTTAATAAATAGATTTTCATAGTAAACTATCTTTTGCAACCACATATCAGAATGGTTGAGTAGTGTTAAGAAAAAAAAAATCAAGTAGCAGGAGTTATGTACACAAACATGCAAATTAAGAGGAATAAATGAAATGCTTCACTTTATTAAGAAACCAAAAATACAAAACTGAAGAGTTCAAGGCTTCATGTACTCAATCAAACACTACTGAAAAATGGAATCTTAAACTTATATTCTGTTTACTAGCAGTACTAATATTGACCAAGATTAATTTCTACAAGATAGTGTTAAAAGTTGACATTTTCCACCATTTGTGCTATAATAAGCTAGAGTTTCAAATTAAGAACTTGGTGCAGTTACAATAAAGTCTTGCTATTTATACAAGTGTGGTTTTAGTTAATATGCGTTTCATAGCCAAGAGCTTTTTAGCTCAACTACAGCCGTTTTCTAGTTAGTGAATTTTAAGATGAGCAGAATTTGTTTCATCAGCTATAGCTCTACTGAATGATGTTCCATGCAAAGATACAGCTTTTACACCACTTAACAGACCTAGATGCCATTTGTTTCAGGCTACTAAAATACAGAGCTCTGAAGGCAAGTTGTGGAACATACTTTAAATTAGAGTTTAGAGAATATATCTAAAGGTAGCATATGCAAGCTGAACTACCCTCAAGACTCAAGAAGCCCTGCAGATCACAAACATGCCCATTTGTAGGGGATAGTTTATGCTTATTTGTCAATTCAGTCACACTTACCAGTCAAGTGTTCACTGCTTTAGTTTTACCTGGCAGTTAGTTCAGCTCTCCTCAGGTGCTTAGTTACAGGCTTCAGGAAATAAAGGGAAGGTTAACTGTCAGCTCTGATTTAGTAAGAGGAGTATAACAAGAAAGGGAGGGGAGGTGGTGTGTGGAAGAGAAACAGAGGAAAAGGAAAAATACAGTAGACAACCAAGTATTAGCCTCAACTGAAGAACAGAGAACTTCTTGAAGAATTATTCCTAACAATGCATAAAAGTTCACTTGCTTAGAGATATTTGAAATACAACTTTATTATCTAAACAAAAAAGAATGGGAATGACAGAAACAAGATTTACCACTTAATACTCTGATGTGACTGCAGCAGTCTTATATTTGAAACTCAAAGGGGAAGTAATTGCAGTCCAAAAAACAGCTAAATATGCAGGTCCAAAATATTAAGGTTTTTTTTTTTTTTAAACTGCCACATTCACTCCGAAGCCCATTCATCTCTTTCAGCATCCCAAAGATTAAGCACATGTTCTGCTCAGCTAGATAATAAAGTGGCAAACACGCTGCACCACTGACATCACAGGACAGTTGCCTATAAAACTAGACTTCTGACGCTGGGCTCCAGCTTCATCCCTCACAGGTCATCATCTTCATCTGGCAGTGCAGTGGTTTGAGCAATCTGAAACAAAGAAGCTACACTTAAGAACTGTTCTTCTCTTGTTTGCCCCAGGGATCCAAGTATTATCAGGCAAATGGACAATCATTTGATCTTTGTGCCCCTTCTCAGTTACCTGTAAGTCTTGCTCATACTGTGCTGCCAGTGCTGGGTCCATAACAACTTCTGGTGGTGCAAGAGCAGGCATGGCAACAAACTCCAAGTTAGGATCTCCAATTAGCTTTCTAGCAAGCCAGAGAAAAGGCTTCTCAAAGTTGTAGTTACTCTTAGCTGAAATGTCATAATACTGCAAAAAGAATACATGTTACATGCACACAAAAAAGATACCTCCAACAGATTTTTAGCCAATACTAAGATCAATATGCATTTAATCAGCTCTACTTTTACCTTGTTTTTTTCTACTGCATGATTTTCATCTACGCTCTCAGAAACAGTTTAGACCTAAACATCTAGAAATGTACAGTTTCAGTGGATAATCAATAGCGTATACTGTGTAACTAAGGTATCTGACCTGACCAAGGGTGGAACTTGCAGGAGACAATAATGCATCTACCTTTTTTCCTGTGACTTGGCCTACTTGGAAGAGTCTCACTTCTGCAAGATCTGATGGGACTCTAAGCAGTAAAAGCCAAATGCATATAAGCTCTTTAATCTCTTATCATAGCTTCTGCTCAAGACTAGCGGTGATCATCCCTAACAAGATCACTTCCCCCTTCCCTGAAGTTAGGTTCAAGAAGCAAACAGGATGTAAAGTTGAAATACTGTAACCTGCAGTGACAAACATGGAACACCAAAGTATTATCAAATTACTACATAGAACCCAACTGCAGTTTAAAGTTTAAATAAATTTGGATTCCTACAAACTCATGCCACCATACCTGGAGATTCTTCTTCCTGTGGAAGACAATGGATTTTGCCTTGACTTTTCTGTCCTTAATATCCACTTTGTTGCCACACAACACTATAGGGATATTTTCACATACTCGTACCAGATCTCTATGCCAATTAGGTACATTCTTGTAAGTAACTCTTGATGTTACATCAAACATTATGATGGCACATTGAGCTGTAAGAAAAGAGTAGTCAGAATTTATACTGGTACAGTAAGCCCTCACCTTCCTATCAGATACAGAGATAGGAAAAGTATTCATAGAAATCCCATATTACAGTTACAATGCCTGCATTAACTTTCCCTCCCTCAGCCTAGGAGTTCGAAGAGGCTATTTTCTGTAAAGAAGTTCTATGCATACAAGTCCACAAAATTCAGCCCATGACCAATATGCCATCTCACATCTTTAGTGTCCAATCCTAAAGACCAGCTAGGTTTATTCATGCAAGTGTCCCATTGAATACCATGGTGTTGCATGAAGTGGGAATATACAAGAATTACAAAAGTCAACTTTTATTTACCCAAATATTTGACAGAAGTTAGTTAACACCTATTTAACTAATCCCAGGCATCCTATCCAGGCTTTCAGATAAGTTGAGAGCTTGTAGTGCACATGTCAGGATGTGCTTGTCCAAAACAGTTTTTCAAAGAACACAGGGGCTTGACTTGATCCTGATATTTCTAAAGGAAAAGCAAGAATGTCAAACTCTAATAATCCCTTGAAGAATTTTAAGAATACACAGGTGACTCAGATACACAGAAAATAGCACCTGGCCAAGCAAAAATTCAGAGACACTATCAGTACTTCTTTAGAAAGACAGAGACACTGGCAAGGAGATTTAAAGAAAACTGATAACAGGGATAAAGCTGTAACAGTTTATTAATTTCATTACTAAATCTGGAATGTTACAGTTCATGTGTTGCAAGTCCTTGCTCCAGCACAGTAAGTTAATACAGGTAAGTTTGTGTGAACTGAAGCATGTACTTTCGCCCTCTAATCATTGAATTTAAACAAGATACTGCTGATTAAAGTGCATTACTACTTTTCATTAATACCAAAGCCTGCACTAGCATATGGAAACAAGATCTGCTGAGATTATTCCTACATTAGGGCAAGTTGCCTGACAAAGGCACTGAGCCTATAGGAAGAGTCTGCAAACCTGAAAGCCAGGCTCACAACTGTAATCCATATTGAAAGTTTTCAGAGTGGCCAACATTAGTAGAATGAATAAGGATTGTACTGTAGAATGTGCAGAATATTCTTACAACTATATGCATCTTACCTTGAATGTAATAACCATCTCGCAGGCCACCAAATTTCTCCTGGCCAGCTGTGTCCCATACATTAAATTTAATGGGACCTCTGTTAGTATGGAACACCAGAGGATGAACTTCAACACCCAGCGTTGCTGTAGTAAGGAAAAAAAGCATTCCCCTTAGTAACTTGTGAATGCCACTTCTAGTTGTAACATATTAAGTCTTAAATACTATTGCAGACATACCTACATACTTCTTTTCAAATTCACCAGTCAAATGACGTTTTACAAATGTTGTTTTGCCAGTACCACCATCACCAACCAGGACAAGCTGTTGGCAGATTAAGACAGGTAAGTCAGGGCATTAGACTTCTAGACATTTATCACTGTATTAGTAATCAGCATTTATACTAAAAGCAAAGACCTTAGTCCTACAAAATGCTGTAAACAAAAGACTGAAAATTCCTCTGGAATAACTCAGTACTAGGACCCAACTTGTTAAACCTATCATTTTGTAACTCAAGTTTTTTAGTTCTCATAGCTGAAAACTAAAGTGTACTGTAAATATGGCTCTATTAAACTGCAAATGACTGAATTAAGGGCACTCAGGTTATTCACCCTGAAAGTGACAATATTAAATGACTTTCTAGTCTCTCTTTAAATCGGAGAAATTCAGTGTAACCTTACAGTTAGGAAAGCTGCACTACAGGACAATTGGGATAGGAGCATCTTGTTCACTAGCCAAGCACTGTAATAAGTCTAATTAACAAATAATCTTTCATGAAGCAGCCTTAATAACTTCTGGTTGTTTAAGATATAAACAAAAAAAGCCTCTGTTCTAAACTGTGTTCTTTAACCTTTTTCCCCTGCCATTAACAGACAACTTAAACTATTCTAAACATTTTTTTTCCTTGTTGCCAACTGTGAACCTCACTTTTGACCACATAATTTCATATCATGCTATAGTCAAAAAGTCATTAAATTTTATTAGATTAAACTACAAGAAGCAGCATATTGACACAATACTAGAGTCTATTATACAAGTTATTAGATGTTATACTACAATAACCTGATTGCAGTGTTAAGGATGGACAAACAATTCTCAAAACTAAACCTCCCATCCAAACTGGTACTCAAGAGTTATACGTGCTACTTTTCTACTGAATGAATAAAAAAACCACAGTCCCTTACCTTAAACTGCACTTGGGGCTCTCCTTGGGCAGCCATGCTGGGTCTGCAGGGGAAATGGAAGCATGTGAGCTCACAACAGGCAAGCTGGTTCAAGGCCCAGCCGGAAGGGGTTGGGCGCCGTTCTCAGTTCCCAAATCGCCTCCCAGGGCGCGTGCTCCGCGCGCCAGTCAGCAGCCGCCGGCGAGGAGGCTCAGGCTCGGCCCACGCCGCCGCTCCCCCCTCCTCCCCAGCGTTAGGGCGCGCGAGGTCCCGGGCCCATTCATGGGGCAGGAAGCGCCTCTCGGGCTCCCCACATGCGGCGGGAGCGCGCGCGGTAATGGCGGCGGCACCTCCCCGCCCACCCCAGGAGCCCTGTAACGGAAGGCTGCCGCCGCACCCCTTGTGCTTTCGGGCTCGCGGAGAGACCCGAGCTGCAGATCCGAAGGGCACCTCAGCAAGAGCCGAATTCGGCCTCGCTCCATTAAGGAGTTCCCCCCTCCACCCCGCCCAGAATCGGTATCCCTCACGAGAATCTGCCTTCCGATCGGCAGAGCCCAGGAGGAGCCCTCCAGGGCGCCCCAGCAGAGCCCTCCTAAACGCCTCCCCCCGGCCGGGCCTCGAGCTCCCCCCCAGCCCCCACCAACGGGCCTAACGCTCTCTCCCCGCCATGAGCCACCATGACTGAGCAGCGCGCGCCACCTCCCCTCCCCCCCTGCAGACACTCGGCCCGCTGGAGGCCCCACTGTTTCGCCTCCCAAATCTCGCCCAACCCCTTATCTGAGGCGAAAGGGAGCCTGGCTCCTGTCTTTCCACCTCTCCCATCCTAGGGAAAGGGGGAGAGGGGGGGAGGAAGACACCGGACTAGGGACCACAGCAGTAACGCTCACTCAGGCCCGGCCTCGCCTCGCTACAACCCAACCCATCGCCTCCTACCCCCGCTCCCCGGCGGTAGCTAACGGCAACCGCCACCCCTACCACTCGCGCTTTTGAAAGCAGCCCCGCTTCCCCCCACCGGCTCCTCCAAGGAAAAGGAGGACGTCCCGACCCCGTTACCTTTACCGAGGCTTCTCTCCGCGTCTCTCCCCTCAGTGACTGGGCGCTGGGAAGATGGCGGAAGCGCGGTTCAAATACCCGGAGAGCGACGCCGCGCGGCCGCAGGGAGGGGGAGGGGTCGCGCGTCACGTGGTGCGGGGCGGGCGAGCGGGCGTTAGGCGCGCGCCTCCTCGGACGCTGTTTAACCGCTCGCGGGCGCCGGCTCTGAGGGGAGCCGGGGAGGGAGGGGGCTCGTTCTCCGCTAGCTGCGGCGCGGCGGCCGTTTACCTCAGCCCTAAGCGCGGCGAACGGCTCGGTGCTGTTGTCCCGAGCGTGAAAGCGGCCTGGCAAGATTTAGCCCGTTTGAAAAAGGGGAATGGGGGAGTGGTTCCCGAGCAGCTGTTTGTGGCCCGGGGTGGAAAAAGGCGCCAGCACCGTTCCCATCCGCAGCAGGTTTCCAGCTGGGCGGGCTTCCTTGTTCTGCCATCCCTGTGTAGCCGCCGGCTGCTGGAAAGAGGGCCGAAACCGTGCTTCCAAGTAGTGCTTGTTGCGGTAAAGCCCGAGGTTTGCTGGGGTTTGGCTGAGATGGACCCTGTGTGGCTCTGCGTCTTCTGGCTGGGAACGTGCTGCTGTGCTGAGCTGCTTGAGAAACTCTTTAATCATTAAAGTCGCATCGGGAGAGATTTGGAGCGTGTGATGAACTAGTCCACTTACCATAGTCCTGTGGACAAAGTTTAAAAACTGCAAGTAGTTACTTACAAAACCTGCTAAACTGTCTCTAGCACCAGTATATAGAGAGGTCTTGCAGTCTAATAAAAATTAGCAGGAGTTAATTGAACAGCTTTCAGGTAAAAACTGCTGTGTTCAAAAGGACTTTCCTTAAATGTGCCATATGGCTATTCTTTTCAGTTCTTCATAAAAATGACCTGTCTTCATGAAGATGCTATTTACCTGTATTAATGAAAATAAAACCAAAGATGTTTTGTAGGCCTTGGATTTAGAATAAAGTTCTTTAAGCCCTCAAGTCTAAACTTTAGTGAGAGCAAAGCTGCTCAAAAACCGATTTAAATTAACATTAAAATAGATAATTTGCATGGGATTATAAATATCAAGTCCACATGTTCATACTGAGTTCTAAGTTCCCTGATTTTTTTACCTCAGTATGCTTACGCAGTATGTTCCTTTTTTGTAGTCTGCATAACATTTGTTTGTTGCTGCATCCCCTAATCCAAGATAAATACATGAACTTTTAAATACCTCTGTCTTGAAATAATACAGATTTTTTTTTCATGGAAGGTGATACATACAAACAGACTATTCTTGTTCATTTTCTACATACATAGCAACAATGTGTACAGAAAGCTTTACAAGAGAGGTTGCACTCTTTGTTGTAATATTCACATAATTAATAGTGGAATGCCAGTCCAAAATTTTACTTAAGATTTTATTTGTTGCAAAAATCACTGAACTTGTATTCTTTTTTTGGAGGAGGTGGTACTATGGTTTTTTTTTAGCATTTTTGGTGATCACCTCTAGGTGCCAGGAAGGATGTATTTCAGAATATGTAATTCATATTTTTCTCAGTACAATGTTATCTTTATAAACCCATTGTGAATCCACCTACCTTCTTGACAAATAGGCATCCATTTATCAATAGGAGCCCATGAAGCCACATAAGTGGGGTTTGTGGCAGTGTTTAAGAATATAAACACTTCCAGGAAATTTCTCAATCTGTAACTTTCTCTACACAGTGCTAAGTATGCTTTAGAAGTGTGGAGCTTGTTAAAATAACAATAAATTCAAGCCTTGGGTTATTTGAACGCTCCCCTATCCTACTACCAATGGATGGTTGGTTTCTTGTATCAGTCAGTTCCCAAGCTGATCAAACTGCAGACTGCCAACACTGAAACAGATCTTTTCCTCCTTTTCTCAAACAAGTGTTAATATGATAAAAATTCAGCCCTGTATGTAATTAAACTGAAGCACACCACTGATCATGGAATGACAGTTCATTTGTTTATCTAATCCTCCACTTAGCATTGAATTTCAGTATGTAAACTGCATGTCTGTATTGCACGGTCTTAGACTGTGAGGAGAACAATAGGGAAGACACCTAAAAATACAACTTTTCATTGTCATACTTAGACTCAAATGACTTACAGAAACTATTTTACCAAACGTTTTCATAGTTTTCACAACACAACTGAGTTTTGGATAAAGAACTCTGTTTTTCTGCTTAGACCATGGCATCACAATGAAAGGAAGTTTGAATATGTACTGTATATATATAGGTTTTTCAATGTATTTTCAAACTAATTTGCAACTAATTGATGATGTATTATTGAATTACTGTAGAGCCTTAATGAAATGTGTAAGATCTGTCCATACACAGGTACTTCAGGCCTTACGAGAACCGCCTGCTGGACTTTGCCATCCCCTAGAGCCAGAAGATATATTAAATATTTTTATATTAAAGCATTCCAACAGGAGAATGCCTTACAGCCGTGCCGGAAAGGACCCTGTCAAGTGCAGTTAATCACTAACACTGCAGTGAAGTGCAAGGACTTGCCTAATTGGATTCACACATCATAGTCCAAGTAAGCTTAAGCCCCAGAGGAAAAGACATCTCTTCTTCCAAGGAACACACAGATCACCCAGTGGATAAGTTGCCATTTGTATCTCAGTTGACTTACAGTCTTAGACCTAGATCTTGAATTGTGTGAGCCAGTTGCTGATAGATTTGATTTTTTGGGGCAATACTAGTTGTTGTTTATTTAACTACATGTTGTACTAATATTACCTTGTTCCTGTTTGGTATGTAGAGACCATATTGGTGAGGCTTATTTTTACGTTTGCTGCCGTGTACTCTCTTCTATTGCTAGCTATAGTAAATAAAAGCTTCTGTTCTGACCTAACCCAGAAGTATTGAGAATTTCTTTGACAGAAGCTTCTAAGTATTGTTACAAATTAATTAGTAAACTACCTTTTTTCCTTCAAACAAAACAATAATACTGTAGGATACTTTACTTTGGGATAATTAAAAGTGACTTGCTAATTAAAAGGTCCCCAATCACTGGATTTGAGCTCCTGCCAAATATGTACAAGTTGTTGCAAAGATAGGTTTACCATATGGGATCTACTTGTGATCATCTGTTTTAAATATGTACAAATAAGCATTCAGTTCAGAGGATCTACAAAATATCTACTCCAGATAGCCCCATTCAGCAAAGGCCACAAAACACTTCCAACCACTCATCAACAGTGTTAGATAACTATCTAAGAGATTAGGGTCCATAAGATATCACTAAGTAATCAGCAGAATAATTACCTTTAAAAGATCTTTACATTTCCTGTATCTTGACTCAGCTCAACTGTGAACAAACTTAGCAACTCACTGACCCAGATACATGTACTAAGTAAAGGACAGCACTTACTAAGTAAGGGAAGATGCAAATAAAGAGTGGTACAAAAGGCTGTACTGGAGATAAACACAGTCACAGAGCTAAACAGCATGCTATCTTTGAACACAACTGCTACATTAGCAAACTATTTTGCAAACTCTAGAAGACAACATCAGTGTATGCCAGCAAGAAATGAAAAGGAATATAGGTATGCTTCACAGTTAAAGCACTGATTGTGGAAATGTCTGGAATATTAGCTTGAATAGGAATAGAGCTCTGCACACTAGTGTTAAAGGTGATACATGAAATTTAAAGGGGAAATTAGTCATTTTCAACATGGATAGGTAATATGGATCATAGTAAAATTAAAAAAAAAAGAACTGAAAAGACAGACTCTTTTTTTCCCAAGGAATAAAATAGCCATTCTAGGAATGAAAGCATGTCTGACTCTAGCTTTAACTAAGAGACTTTATAGATAAGCACTTACTAAGCCAGTGATGAAGGTCTGATGCAGATCTAAAATTTTTCAGAAAACAAAACTTCAGAACCTTTCATTCTAACAATTTACTGTTATTATAGCAACTTACAATGCTAATTCAGGAACTTTAAATTCCCGATCCAGCACCTGGGTAGATTTGTTTAAAGACAACTAAGAAAATATGTATCATTATTGGATTATTATGGCCAGCATCCAAAATTAACATTTTTAGAAATTACATTTGCTAAACATATAAACTTGGAGATAAAATCTATATATGATAGACCTGAGATACTAACTAATAATTATAGGTAATGGACTATAGTTTGAAGTAGTAGTTGCTAGCAAGCACCTAAGAAAAAGAAACAAGACCACTAAGGACTTTATGCCTTCTATGGTATGTCTATGCTGTTTTCTAGAATCTCCCAGGCCTTTAAAGCATATCTGTTATTGCATTGATTTAGGACTTTGGCAAAATCCTTAATCTGTTCTCCTGTGACGCTTTGTGGTCATTGTTTTTGGTGTTTTACCCGAGACCATAAACTCACTAAAAGGCAATGTTTCTCAGCACATTTTAGTGGAATGGTGGAAAAAAAAAGTCCACAGCTCATCTTCTGTTCCACAGAATGAGTGTGCAGCTTTACTTTCCTGTCATTATGTGGATCATTCTTAGATGCTCTCGGAATGACTAGCAAGCCACAGTTTAACATTACGGAACAGCAAAGGGAAGTGCCTGTGGCCTGTGATGAGCAGAACTGTCAGTAAGGAGAGGAAACAGTCTGTTCACTTTTTGAACTAAGCATGAATTGCATGAAGTCTGATTGCAGCCTGCACACATCACATACCAGAGAAGAATAAAATACAACTGAAAAGTAACCATATCGCAACTTTTTACAATTGTTTCTCTCACGATAGTCTCCCCAAATTTTGTGTTGTTGTAACGTCTAGCAGCACTGCTTGCTGGGGGTGGGAACCCCAAGAGTCGGCTCTCGGGCACCGAGCACGCCTACCTTCGGGAGCGCCCGCCTTGAACAAGCCTGCGGCGACGCGCTGCGCTGCGCGCCGCCGCCTCCCCGACCGCTCCCACGTGCCGCCCTGCAAACATTAGCGCAGCAGCCCGCTCCCCCTCGGCCCCGCCCAGCTGCTCGGCCCCGCCGTGACGTCACTCCCGGGGGACGGGTGCCGCGCCCGGCCACTCCGCGCGGCCGCGCCCGGGGATTTGCATCGCTGCCCCCGCCCCCTTCCCCCGCGGCGCATGCGCGGAGCGGGGCCGCCGCTGCCGCGACTGTGGGCGGGGGCGTGGCAGCTGCCCCTCGCACCGCGGAAGGAGAGCGGGGAGGTGGCGCGGCCCGGCCCGGCCGAGGAGGGGCCGAAGGAGAGCGGGGGGGCGGGCGGCGGGCCAAGCGCAGCCGGCCCTCTGCAGCGGGCGAGGAGCAGCCGGGGGCGCCTCGGGGAGGCGCTGAGCGGCTGCGGGGATGAAGGACCGGCTGGCCGACCTGGCAGAGGTGAGGGCTGGGGCGGGGGTCGCCGGGCAGGTGGGCGGCGGGGAGCTCGGAGAGGGGGGGAGGCCCCCCGGGCAGGGGGAGGGGGCGCCGCCCGAGGTAACGGTCAGCGGCGGGAACGCTGATGTTCCGTTGCCGGCTGCGCCGAGGCAACGCCTGGGCCCCGTCCCTGGGGGCAGGGAGGGTCCGAGCTGCCGCACGCTGTTTTCCAGCTCCCTCCGCGGGGAGGAGGAGAACTTCCTCCCCGGGGATGGGAAGGCGCTTCTGAGCCTGGGGATTCTTGCAGCAAACTTCAAGCGCCTCCGACTTCTTATAGGTTAATTTCTCCCTCCTCTTCCTGACCTCCAGCACGCTTTAAATATTAATATTCTGAATGACGGATAAACTGGGGAAACTCATTTTGTTTTCGAACTGTCCACGGTGTAGTGGGATAGATTATCTGCTTTGGAGCTGTTTAACCAGTAATACGTTCATCAGCAAATAAAGCTATCTGCGGATCCTGTTTTGCGTGTGTTTACAAAATGGTAGTTGGAAATGTTTATTCGTTTTTTTTTTCTTTCCCTTATTCGCGCTTTAAAAGCAGTATCCTTAAAAAAGAAGGGAGAGTTGGAGGGAAGTACTGCGTTGTCTGTTTTCAACAGGACGTGGCTTGATCAAAATAAAAGAATATTTGACTTTATTCTAAGGAGAAATGAAATTGGAGAGCACACAGGGGTCTCTAATAGTTTTAGGACTCCACATATATGTAGGAGTTGCCCTGTGCTGAGGTATGTACAGATTTGTGGCTTATTTGTCTTAAAATTAAATTCATATCTTATGGTCCAGAAAATACATTTTAGAAGCTCTATGTTTCTGCAGTAGGATTACTAGTCTCTCTGCCTTCCTCTCCAAAAGGGTGGATTGGCATTTGAAAAGTTTTTTGCATAATTAGGTTACAGTGTCTTTACCAGGAAAGATACATAAGAGTCATGCTAAAGAAAAGTTTATTTTCTTTCAGGTATACTTCTCCTATTTCCTGTTTCTAAACTAGTCCAGGTTGTAGGAATATGTGCACTCTTTCCAGGAAAAGGAAGCACCAAATGATCTGAATTTGCTTTTTAATTTATAATCTTAAACATGTAGCCTTCTCTGACTGCGGAGAAGCAGCAGTGGTCTGTCTTTGATTTAAAAAATAAAAATCATTCGCTTAGATATTGTTAGAAGCTTTTAAAATAACTGTGTACATAGGGGTTTCTAGGCCAGCTTTAGTATTTGTCATCTAAAAGCACCATTGCTGCAAACTACTTCTTTAATCGTAAACACAGTGGTCAGTATTTGTCAGGTGCTTCATATGTTCAAGAGTAAAATTGAGTTTTACAGCCTGTAAAACTCAACAACTAGCAAAGGGACCTAAAATTAAGGTTTTCTTCTAACTAGAGCAAAGTGAAGGCAATATTGAGTGAAGGCAGAAACTATCAAAGATCCAACTTATGTTTTATTACTTGAAAGCGTGCTGTCAGCAACAAGTTTAGAGAAGTTACATACCAGAGGAGATGGCCTTTGTAAAACTTGATATCCACAGGGAATTCATTGAAGTAGCATCTACAATCTTGCTTCTTTATCTGAAATATCAAAAGAGATGAAATTTTGGTGAAGTGAAAGATTTTTCTTTACTACTATAAACACTTTGAACAGTGACTCTTTCCTTGATCATACTTAGATAAAATTGTTTTGAAAAGGAATAAATAATCTCTAGAAATAATGCAAACTGCATTAACATTTATTTGCCTATTTGCCAAACCATTTTGGTCTAATTAGTATAGTTGCACTGTATTTTATTTGGCAAAATCATTAAGTAAAGGGTAGTGTTTGTATGTTGCAGTTTTTAAACAGGCCTGGGCCTCCAGGATCTTCAGGAATTACTAAGCTTTTGCCTTAATGTGAGAGTGTTATTTTGTATTAAATTGATTATATCTTATACAAAAGCTACCTCCATCCTGTTTCCTTAAAAGACTTGATACGCTGCACTAAGAGGTCGTAGCAATTTAACCAGTCCACACTTTAAATAAATGCAGTACTCCCTTAAGAAGAAATATACATTTAAGTTTACAATTTCCGTGTTCCTGAATCGTAATTGACAGCAAGAAAAATATTTTGCCACTTAAAGTGGATTTTTTTTTCTTAGATTTATCTTTATAAAGAATAGTGAGAAATGTTACTTATTCATGTTCATGCTCCATTGACATGTGAAACTATCTTTACTTGTGGATACTTTCATTCATGCACTGTATCAGTTAAATAGTGCTAAAATACTTTCTGGAAAGAGAAACTGGTGTAGACATGCAGATAATTTTGCTTCCTATTATTTCTCAACTAGGAAGAGTCTTGCAATGTACACACATTTTCAGAAGATAACAGCCTTACGTTTATTTGTTCACTTTTGAGGGGTTATTTTCATGTCTTGTTTCCAAATTATTCTGTGCAGGCCTATATGAACAACTTTTAGCTGTTTGAACTGTTGGCTCTCTTTTGTATTCCTTTAATACAATTGACTGGCCAATTCATCAAGTCCCAGGTGGATTTTGGTAGTTTTTAGCCAAAATGAGTGTAAGATTAAAATGAGAATAAAAAGTTTTACCTAATCCAGTATGATGTTTTCAATAGTGGTCAATAGTGGATACATAGCAAAGAACAGAACAGCAAAACAAGCACGCAGCAATGATTCCCTGGCCTGTTCTCCTAGCCTTCAATGGTTTGCAGTTTGGGGTTACGAGACCACCTTAAAATGACTGTTAATATTTTAAAGAGCTATAGGATCTGTGTTTTGACAGTAAGTTCAGCACATCTAGCCAGTGTCAGGTATTAAAAACAGATGTCCTTTTAAAGGTCTGTTAATAAAAAGTTCAAAATTTTTTTGTTATACCATTTAAAGAAGATGTACAATATAAACCTTCTCTGCCTAAGCAAATTTGATGTTTACAATAACTTGAACAGAACTGCACTGATTTTTGTGAACTAACTCCTGTGCATTCACTTAATGCCCCCAAAGCTCAGTTTAGGAATGGGGTAAAGAACCACAAAGTCACAACACTTAAAATTGGTAGAATTGTAGTAGTAAGGAAAAACTGCAAAAGGAGCTTTTTCAGAGGGAGGAAAAAAGTTACTGAGTTGCTGCTTTTGAGTTCATTTTTTACATTAATCTTTGTTTAAGCACAGAATCTTCTAACAATGAGCTGTGAGTTTTCCACGCCATAACAGCATCAAGTTGTTTCCTATGGTTGGTCCCCATATGATCTTTTTCTATGTTGTGCAGTAATGCTACTAACATGCATGATTGACCTGCCAAAGGTGCCTGACAGATCTGGTTGGCCCTCAGTAAGGGAAAAGGCTCACAACTTGTGATAAAGAAAATGTTTTGAAAGACTGATGCTGTAAGGAAAAACTGGAAACCTGTGTGCTCATGGTCAGGAGTGCACCTAACACACAGATTCAGTGACGTTTAGATCAATACCTCTGGTGTCATAAATTTTCTAATAAAAAGTATTTGAATAGAAGAGGCTGGGAAAACTTTAAATTTAATGTAGAAGATGTCATGTAAAAATGGTAGTCTGTTAAAAGATAGACTTTCATATGAAAAAAAATTTCTACATTTTATTAAAATATGTAAGTAAAAGAAGATTACTTGAATAACAAAAGCAATCAGTTAATGGAAACAGGCAACCATAAAGGCTATTTTCGGTGTTGTCAGCATTACTTCCTTTTATGCCCATCTAGTTCACTGAATAATGTGGGAGCGTGTGTGTACAAGAGAGCTAAGCTACAGTTTGCAGGGGTAGCTGTGAATCTGGCATTTGCTGTCCCTCAGATGCTTTTTTTTTTTTTGGTATGCCAAATAACTTTATGCAGCATAGTTTAATTAGCCTGTAAGTTCTCTAGACATTTTTTAAAGGAAATCTTAAAGATTTCTATTATGTATATGCAGCAGTGACAAACCTGCTGCATCCTCAGGGTGGGAGTCGGATGGGACACTGTGGTACTATTTTAATTGTTTTTATTTCAATTAACTGGTGTAATACAAAATTTTGTTATAAATAATTGGAAATTTCATTCTTTACTCAGTAAATATAAGCAGAAGGTGTTCTTTTCTGTAGCTAATGAAATTATACTTCTTTGAAGTGTAACTCATTCTTAAATATTATAACTGGTAGCTTTCTAGCACTGCAGTCTCTGATATGGGTGGAAATTGCATGATTGACTTCTTTTGGGCACTGTCTTCCTCACTTATTTTCATTAAGCAGGGCTGTTAATCAGCAAAATCTCTAAGGATAAATTCTTTAATGATTGAGTTCCAACAATCACCTCCCCCAAATGAGTCACTGCCTAAGTCTTTGGAGAGATATGGCATTGTGGATGACTGGAGAATGGTGCAGGAGAGCAATAACATCTTAATGTTTTTATTTCAGTTGGGACATTATGGTTCCCCTGAATATGTGTATATATATATATCTCCAGGGCAGGATCCTGTCTAAAGTGGTGTGTCTATGTGTGTGTGTGTGTATATATATATATATATATAAACCAGATTATTTCTTGCTATAATGTTATCATATAGGGACTTATAGGCTTTTTGAATTTGCAGGGAAATAACCATCACAACTGTATAAATAATAACTTTCCTTGAAAATGTGGGGTACTCCCTAGTATTTCGATGCTTAGATTATCATTTAAAATAACCTTCTTTATTAGATAATAGCAATGTTTTGACATTGGATTAAACTGCAGAATTGTCATGCAAATAATCCACACCTCATCTAATTTAATAAAACCAGAAGCAAAGGGATTATTGGATAATAGGATCAGGGTTTGAAGAGCAGAAAGTGGATGTTGAAAGATCAAAGGCAGAGGGGCTTGTGAGAAAAAGAAGGTTTGGGCATGAATTTCTTTTAATATTACCTAACCTGTAGTTTGTCTTTTCTATCAGTTAACCCCTAGACTGTATGGTAAAATATAGTAATTAATATTTTTTTCTAATCTTGATTATATGCGGTTCAAACAGTCTGTGTTCTACAGAGTGAGTTAGAAAACATGAAAGCTAGAACTCTGTGCTTTTGTGTGGTGCATGTTAATTCTCTGTTCCTTTGACAAATTTAAATCTTTGTCAAGACTCACTTGTTCTACTAGGCTTGCTCATGGGTTAGGGAAGTATGACTCAGGGGATTTACAGATCTCCAGAGTAACCCTCCCAGTAAGAGTGTGTCATCGGAGCGTCTGTCTCACTGGCTACTGTTCTGAGGATCTCTAGATTGTAATGCATGTACAGTTTAGTATAGCATAATTCTATCTAAATCAGTGTGGAATGTGATCATTGAAAGTACCCAAGAGCAAAAAGTAGTAAGCAGATGTTGATAGCTTTTGTTCTACAGGTTTTCTTTAGATGCTTGGCTCATTACATCACAAGTCAGAAAATCTTCAACACCACTTTTGGTATTTCTTTGAGAGGATTTGATATATTGTCTCTAAGTATTGGTGAAACTGAGTATTATTTTCAGTTCACACGGGACTAACTGGATGCATCTTTATGCTGTGAGAGAGCATTTGTATATTTTTTTGTGCTAATTTGTATTTTAATAATTTTTATGACAACTAATGAAAACTTTAAAATCCCCAATAGACTTATTCTGTCCTGAAGTTGTTTACAGAGGAGTACATGCCCTAGCATTCACAACTTCATGGTAGTCAGGTGACTTCCTTTGACCTCTCTGCTTATTTGTCCTTAGATTACAGTCCTCACAAGAAGAAAACTTCCTTTTTGACCTTGCAGACTATCAACAAAAATATATATGCAGTAGCAATGTGGAAGAAGTCTCAGTGGTCTCAGAACAGAAACCTGAGTTTTATTTCATTGATTTGTTTTGCTGTTTTTTAGTGTAAAAGAAATGAAGATGGAGAGACAGTTATTGTTGAAAAAGACCATTTCATGGATGACTTTTTCCAGCAGGTAAAGTTGTATAGATTTCACCATGCTTTAAAGACTTGCAGCATTTTTTTTCTCCTTGTCGCAATATTCTTAATTAAATTCAAGTTTATTTCCCCTCTCCCCCAATAATATACTGCGCAATATGCTAAAACAAATGATGGTAAGGTTTTAACTCTTTTGCTTGTTTATTTCAGGGTATTTTCTGTCTTCACTGCAGTCATAAAAATGTGTTATGCCCTGTTTATGAGGAATTTGCTTAAAGAATTTTAAAATCTCTTCTAGTAAGAAGAATAGTGGCATTTAAGTTGTTGGCCATTTGGAATCTATTTGCTATTAAAAATAATCCTGTTTAAAAAAATAATAACTATTTGACATTTAGCTGACATTGCTTGTAATGTTAGTGATCAGATTATTTTAAAAATAATTGCAGATTGGATAACTGACAGAACTGTAGCAATATAGTTTTGCCCTAGAAATATGTATCAGTTTTCACTCTTTATAGTAGTGTCTGCCCGTTTAATCTGCTCTTGCTATGTGAGGAGTAATAAAAAGAGAATTTTGTGATGTTTACTTCCAGTATCCTACAGAATAGCTTCTATTTCAATAGAAGCTTTCTATTTCATAGCTTTTAAACATAAGAGAATTTGTACTTCTGACATGTCATAGGCAGCTGATAGTTTATGATGTTAAGAAATGACTGCATTTAGAAGAGCTTCCATGGAACTTATAAGCTTATCACTGAGCATGTTTATATATACATGGGCTGTTAAAATTGCAAGAATATTTAAAAGGAAAAGAATCTTGAGTAGGTTGGTTGACTAGTCAGGAAGATGTTATTTAGAGTTGTATAACTAAATGTGATAAGAGTACGTTCTGAATTCTCTAAAAACAGAAAAAAGATATTTATGCTATCTCTACAAGAACATGCATCTTTTTCACTGGAACCTGTACTGAAAATGGTTCTGAGTTCTGTTTAGAAACTTATGCCTCATGCTGATTTGCAGCAAGGAATGAAAAGGAAGAACTTATGTATGCAGTTGACATTTTATGTAAAATGCACTGCACTCAAATTTGGAATTCTAAATTTACAATAATATTTGTCAGTTTTAGTAGGGAGCTATCTGATTTATTAATCTGCCAGATTACTGCACTTAAGGTTTCTCCTTCAGACATAAATTTAGCTAAATGTTTCTCGATGCTTCTGTGAAAAAAGGGAGGGCAGGGAACCATTTGGTTGTGAGCAGGAGGATGACCTATAGAGTATGTGTAGACTTGATCTGTTCAGTATTGGTAAGACCTCAGCTGGAACATTGTAATCATCACAGTTCAAGGAAGATGTGGACCGGTTGGAAAGAGCCTAAGAACTTCAGTAAGAATGCCAAGAGGTCTAGAATATATAATCAATGAGGAAAGACTGAAAGAACTAGGGTGGTTCCAAAGAAGAGTAACTTCCCTCAGCCATTATCAAGTGTGTGAATGCTGAAGGAGGAGATAATGTTTTTCACATCTCTGGTGAATCAGAGAGGTAGTAAAACTCATTTCAGCCAGAAATGCCAGGCTTGTCAGTAGCAAACCTTTCTAAAAGTAAGAATAGTGAACCACTATAATAGCTTGCACAGAGAGGTTGTGGAGACACTGCTTATAGGCCTATGAAATATCTCCTCCTCCCAAAATGTGAGAATATACTGAAATACCTTTTGAGGCCATTTTCAGACTCTTTTTCGTGATTAAGTTTATAATTTTGATGGCAAAGTATGTAGTAGGTACCTGTTATTCCATATTTCATAGTATGGTATATATGATGTTCCTCTCACTTAAATTGTAGTAAAGCTCTTAGAAAAGATTCTGTTTTAACAAATAACTGAGGACTCTGGAGTGTGATTTCTACTGTTTAATGCTTTTCTGAATTGCCTTAGGTATATTGCTATTCAGTCCAGTATAGCATATAAGTACCCATGTGTTTAAAAAAAATAAAATAAATAAAAAACTTGTGTAAGGAGCTGTTTAAATGTCAACACAGGACACAGGCCCCTATACACATGCTGGGATTTCTGTCAGTTACTAATGCTGCAGTAAAATGTTTGAAGATTTTTATTACCAAAAACTTTTTTAAAAAAAGAATCATTCACATGGAATTATTCTAATGCTTTCATTGCCATATCTTTCTCTTCTTTTAGGTTGAAGAACTTAGAAATAATATAGCAAAAATAGCACAAAACGTGGAAGAAGTGAAGAAGCAGCACAGCATTATCCTGTCAGCGCCAAATCCTGAAGGAAGTAAGTATCACTTTTTTATTTCATATGTGTCAGTAGATATTTGGAAATTAATTTTGTTTTAGCTATGTATCAGAATAGAACTTCAGAGCAGATATTGAAAAAGCAAAGTTTAATGCAATATATTTCTTTAAATATTTCAGATGAAAACATAATGAAAATTTTTACTTATTTTTCCTTTTTAAATTCTCATTTGAATAAGCATTTTCACAACATTTGTTGCATCATCCACACCAATGCTAGTCTAAAACTTAGCTTAGTGTGGTATATTGAAATTGTGTGTGTTTTCAGAGACTTGGAGACTACTGCCATTTCTTTTTCTTCTTTTTGAAAATGTGGATGTTGTCAACTGAAGTTCACACGGTGCAGCTGTCACCTTCTTTTTCAGCAGGGGCAGGACCCTGTCTAAAGTGGTATATAGTCCCAGCCAGCTGCTTCAGATAGTAAGGGTTCTATCCTGGAGCTCTATCTTTAGAGGCTGTAACCCCATAGCTGAAAATTAGGGTGTGCTTTCTGAAGAGAGCACTTAAAAGCTCAGGGAAAGTAACCCATACTTAACCCAGAAATATGGGTTCACTCACTTAGTTCAAGGTATGCCTAGGTTTGTGGGATTTTGGGGGGGGAGGGGGTTGTTTCCTTGTTTAGAAAGGATTGGGAAAGATACAGAGATATTTTTGTGGAATATTGCAGCAGTAGCCTAACTTTTAGCTTCTTGTTGGTGAAAACTGAACTTTGGATGTTAACTTTTCCTCTTAATTTGTTTGCCTGTATGTGAATGGGTATATATTTTTGTTCTTGCAAATGATTTTGCAGACTCTTTTTTTTTTGTGTGTGTCTGGCCAATCACATGTGGTCCATGAACCTCAGGTTAATAAAAATTGTGCCTAGAGGAACAAGACCTCACATTGATTTTGACAGCCTATTGATAAAGGAACCATAAGTTAAATTCTGTAATATATTGAATAATTATATTCCTACTATCTAGAGAGTTGTTTAAGAGGAAGCATTTTGAACAGGTAGGGGAAAAATAGTTTGTTAACTTTTTTGATCTATTCTGTTTTAAGCATAAGAGTTTGGAGGAAGGAATAGGCAAAGGAATAGAGATAGGTTTGATTTAAACATGAAAGTACTGTGTTTTGTGTTTTTTGTTTTTTTTGACTCAAACCATAAGTGACCTGTTAATGCAATAGTGTGTAATACATAAATGAGAATATTTTGACTGAATAGATGTTTTAACTGCTATTGTGATTGTTTTCCTGAAAGTTGTTCATCAAGTTTATATTCATGTTAAAATAGTTTTCAGGGGCTCTGTAAAGGTTTCAGACCACAGGTCTGGCACTTGCCATATCTGCCAAGTCTTAATACAAGCAGTAATACTGTTTCAGCCTGTAATTATCAGCAAGGGACAGCCTGCTCATTATTTTAAAAACTGCCAACACACTTAGTGGAAAATGAATTCACAGGGCCAGTATTTGATGAGAAACTGGATAAAACAGTAGCATTGCATGCATTTTAAAATCTACTTATAAAATTCAGATGTTCAAAATGTCTCTTACATTGCAAGGGAACATCATCTTCCAAATCCAGTGATGGCCAAGACATGGGAGTTACTGCCATTGTACTTCAGCCAGCAGAGTGAGGGTTACATAATCTGCAGCAAAGTCAGCTGGGTTCATGTGAATGCTTAAAATCTGTGGTCTGAGCTAATTCATCAACTTGTGTTCGTGCTAAAAACTGTGCTCAATAATGCATCTGAATTGTGTAGGAACATGACATTGCTTGTAAGTAATTTAGGCTCTTGTGAATCTAGTGTCATCAGAACACAAATCTAAGAACAGAAATCTAGCTAAGCTCTTTGTGGGTATTCTGTATAGTGTTCTTCAATATAGGCAGTGCATGGTACAGTTATGTTAATAAGGGAAAGATGCATGGATCTGTGATAAACAACAAAACGTATTTTGAGATGAATCCATATTTTCACTTGATAAACTTCAGTGAACTTTCATTTTGACTAGCAAAAAATATTACCCTGGAAGTGTTATGTTCATTAAAAAAAAAAAAAAAAAAAAAGCTTGAAATGTTACCACCTGGTTTAGGTTGTGATTTGGTAGTAACATTTCCCAGGTTTAATGGCCCACCATGACAAATAGAAATCTGATAAAATGATATTATAAATATCTAATTTAAAATACTTACAAGTATCATACATTTTTTCCTCTGAATGATTTCACTGAATGTGATTATGGGATTGCAAGGTTGAGTTACAAACCATCCCTAGCTTATTTGGGTTACATTTAGTTCAATATTCAAGTTTTTGAGGAATTTGCATTTAATGATGATGTTGGCAATGCAAGTTTTTTTTTATTGCTGATGTCAAAAAATCTTTTTAATGCAAAGACATCTTTTTTGATAAGATATAATTGCTCCAAGGAAAAATTGAAGTGGTGCAGCCTCCACCACCACAATGGCCAGTCCGGATTTCCTGGTTCCCCTTTTAAGTTGCTTCTTTGGGCAACAGCAGCTTTCCTCCAAGTGCTAATGGTTGCCCCTGCACAAACAGGTGCTGCTAAATTGATTTTTCTCTGTCCACCACAGATTGCTGAGAGAAAAGAGTAGGGGCAGCTGTAAACTAGTAAAGCAGGATGAATGTCACCAGGGAGTTAAGATCAAAGAACTGATACGAGGAACAAACAGAGAGGTACCACAGCGATAAACTCGGAATCAATAAGAGTAATTTGTGGTCTCCTAGTTTTTTCCAGAGTACAACAAAATGGCTAACAAACCCAAACACTAGCCTCACTTTTTTAAAATGGTTTACCCAATGGCACGGGAGAATGAAATGAATTGTCCAAATTAATTCAGCAAATGAGTCCATAATATGGTAACAATGCCAGTTTAAAAAGTTCCTGTTGCCATCTTGCCCTTACAGTTGGGTGATATGTTGCAGTGCGAGGTTGGGAGTCAGTGACCATGCTAGTTGGAACATCTTAAGCCGATGTTATGAAACTAGGCCTAAAAATCAGATCTCTTTGTCTCCCAGTTCATTTTTTTCAATTGAATAAGATTCCTGGGAGTGAATGTTTGCATTTGCAGGTTGTTTTTCTAAAAATTATACCTTTCTTAATGATCATACTCATGTCACTTACCAACTACTTCATTTCCCCTGGTCGTAGGTAGTAAGTGTCTAGAGATGATGACTTGAATGTCTTCCAAAAGAGAGATTTAATGATTTGTTATCAATAACTAATGGTTCTGAAAAAATTAATTTTTTAAAGGAACAAAGGAAGAACTCGAAGAATTAAATGAAGAAATAAAGAAGACTGCTAATAAAATCCGAGCCAAGCTAAAGAGTAAGTAGGGAGGAGAAATAGAATTGCCATCAAACATAACACTCCTAATATCCTAAATACATGTTATATACTCCTTGCATTGTAGCTGAAATTCTAAAGTTTAACAGCGCTATTATATATGCATAAATAGTATTGTATGCCTCTTTCCTGGTAGTCCCCAAATTTTAAGAAAATGCAGTGTATGGTTTATTATTTTAATCACTTTAACACTGAGTCCTGAATACAAAATTTTCAACTTTTTGTTTCAGTGTTTATGCAGGCTTGTTTTTTGTCTCTATTTGTTGTAAGAGTTCCAGACTCAGCTTGATACAGTTCTGTTGGTACTGGAAAAGACAAGTGCTATAAGTAATGATCAGAGCTCCGGATTTAGCAGGCTTGGCATGCTTCTATCTTCCTCAATTTCATATTCAAACTAGGACCCCAAACCCATACCTTATTTTTCTTTACATTCCTGCTATAGAGTCTACCCTCTTATGCAAACGAGGACCCTTTTTTCCTTTGTTTTTTCTGAACATAACCATTAGAGATCACGAGCTTACTGCATTCCTCCTGTTTTTCCTATAGTGCCTCTTCCATGTACCCAAGGATCTTGCCCCATGATCTAAGCATTATAGCTGAACCCCATTCTCCTATAATTTACCTTTCCAAAAGAGACAGACAAACAACTAATGTACAGCTAATTTCACTAACATAGTGTCCTCTACTTCATCCCTCCTTGGCATGCTTCTCAGCTGAAAAATACAGGTCTCAGCACTGCGTAGTTTGTGGAGCAATACAAAGAGCTTGTTTACTTGGAGAAATAACCTAGAAAATTACAATGTGAAGTAATTTCTCTGTGTGGAAATGTATTCTGCAACTGAAATGCCATTTTTTGGTCATACTGTGTTTTGGAAGAAGTTTAACTGCAAAAGACAGTCTGCATGGCATAAATGTCTACATAGGGAATTGCTTTTAAATTCAGACTAGCTAATTTTGCTGTGGTTTTACTCTGTGGGCATGTCCTTAATTGTTCGTTGGTTTTAAAATGTGTTGACTGTTTGAATGTTACTAGAATACAACTAGTATATGCTTTTGTTCTGTTAGACTTCCATAAGCACTAGGATATGGTGTTTATCATATAAACTGTAGGAGCAACCTATTTTGTTAGACTTTTTGAAATGTGTTGAGGTTAATAGACAGCTGTCTGTCTCTTAAGAGTATTCAATCAATTACTCTGTTTTAAGATCTGTACCAACTGTAGTAATTTTTGAATTAAAAAAAAAACAAAACACAAGAAAAATTAAACCTTGTTTGCATGGGGATTATATATCCAAAAAGTGATAATTAGTAGTGTTTACAAAGTAACTTTGATCTATACTATTGAGTAACTGAACATTGACTTATATTCTTGTGTTGTTCTTAGCTATTGAACAAAGTTTTGATCAGGGCGAGAATGCTAATCGGACATCAGTGGACCTCAGGATACGAAAAACACAGGTATGATCGTGTAATCGGTTTAAAAAAAATAAAAAGGATTCTTTTACTAAATCAGATAATGAGTTTCACTTTTCTGAAATAGTTTCAGAACTTCATATTCTGTTTTCATGGAAAATTAATACCACTTTCAATGTTGTGCAGTAGCATTTGTTGTATTAAAAAAACAAAAAACTTTGCATATTTTTTTTTAATCTTCAAAAACCAGCACTCGGTATTAGCTCGCAAGTTTGTGGAGGTCATGACAGAATACAACGAGACCCAAATTCTTTTTCGAGAACGCAGCAAAGGTCGGATACAGAGACAATTAGAAATAAGTAAGTGACCTGAATACTACTTATAAAAAGCTGAATTATGTTGTTAGAACCTCCCTTTGTTTCTCATTGCTTAAAGATGGTATAAACCATCATACATCTTGGACATCTTCTTGAAGCATGTGAATGGGAGGGAAAAGAAACAATTCTGTCAGGTGGCATAAACTCTTACTCTTCAGAACAGTTGTAAAGACACTGAATGTTCTGTAGCAAGTGTTATTAAAACCATTCCAAAATTAACATGCTAAACAGCACTCTTGTTATGCTGTTTGCGTCAATAAGAACATCCGTTAAATTCAGCTGACATGTCACCAGTGCTGCCATTAGATTAATCGTTTGTTTGCTGATTCACATGAACTTATTCCACCATTCATGATTAGAAAAGCACTGAACTCTTCTCTGAACTACAGTATCCACTCCACTGAGCCCAGAAGGTGTCTAAAACACCCATAACCTCTTGTACCTAAAATTAACCTTTGTGAATATCTCCTGTAAAGATAAATACATATACTGCTTAAATGAAAAATGCAAACAAAAAAGTTAGCAAATTGTAAGAGGACTGCCTTTCATGTGCTTCTCTTTTTTTTTTTTCATTTGCTTCTCAGGCTAAGCATGGTTTAACTCAGCCATTTCAGTGAAGTTTATTTGGCAAGTTACACTACTCTCCACCCTTATGTTTGGAGGAGGAAAAAAAAAACAACCCCAAACTAAAAGCTCATTCAAATTAATGCTGTTGTGACTCAGTTTGAGACTTTAGTTTTTCTTTGGCACTAAAAATTTTAAAGCTGGTTTTGCAGCATTCTTGGGTATTAGCATTAGGAAAATATTAAAATTGTAATTTTCACTTGATAGGGCAGAATTATGTAAGGTACTACAAATCCCTGCCCTTCCCATGTAAAATAAATTGCACGTCTGTATATGATGTGTAATCTTTAAAACTGTACAATAGAAATCACTTGCATATGCCATGTAACTTATAACATTTGCATTTGTCTTCTCACTGCAATAGATAGGATTCAGTTTGCATAAACATGCAGAAGTAAATTGTTTGGTGTATTATGAAAAGTAGAAGTGAGAGTGCTCTGTGGGTAATCATTTTCTCTATATGGAATGTGAATAATCCTGTGTTGTTAAAATCCTATTTCTATAAAGATTTCATTCTCTGCCCAAAGCATGGGGGGGAAGTAAATTAGATACCAATGTGACATGATTGAACAGGTGAATATTGAATGCTTTATAAATACTGTATATCTCAAGCTATTCTTTCTGAAGAAAAATACTCCACTGAACAGGGTTCATATGTACATTGTAAATGTATTTGATCAAACTTATCTACCTCTACAAAAAACAAACAAAAAAAACCCACTCCTCAGAATTCTTTTATCCTAACACTGAATCTAGCATACTGGTTTTCTGACTATCACTTGATTTTCCCATATGCAAAATGGTACCTTGCAAGTTCTAAAGACTACCTTGTTTTATCCTGAAAAATACTTGAAATAACAATTTTCCTGAAATTGTTGCCCTTTCTGCAATGGTAAAATTGTATGTTGAATAGTAAATAACTTGATGTTATATGATGTACTGTTATTTTTATCTTAGCTGGAAAGACCACCACTGATGAGGAACTGGAAGAAATGTTAGAGAGTGGTAATCCTTCAATTTTTACTTCCGATGTACGTATTTCTGGTCCAGTAATGTCTGTCATCCATTCTCTTTCTTCTGCTATTTAGATATACATCAACACATACTTGTTTACATCCATATCTTTTTTTGTTCTCTTTAAGATTATATCAGACTCTCAAATTACTAGACAAGCTCTGAATGAAATTGAGTCACGACACAAGGATATTATGAAACTGGAATCTAGCATACGGGAACTACATGAAATGTTTATGGACATGGCTATGTTTGTTGAGACTCAGGTAAACTAAATGCACTTTTATGTAAGTGGGATTTTTTTTCAGTCTTCCTCTTTGAAATATGCAGAAACAATTATATTCAGATAATACAAATGTGTTATTTGCAGTGGTTTTGTAGGTGTAATTTTTTGTTATGTTCTAATCGCAGTGATGTAGATCCTATGAAAATCAGTCACTAAAGGTTTTTTGTTTTGTTTTAGACTAATTACAATCTAGCCAAATGTCTGTACTGATAGTATGTGCTACAGATAACTAAAGTATGCCCAGCTGAAAAGAAAGTCTACTCTAAGTATTTACTTCAATATGCTTATATTGCAAAACACTTGAATATTTTGTGTATGTGTAAGAAAGAACAACTCCTTGAATGTCAGCTAGTATCTTGGAAGCTTGCTTAGGATTCTCACAGACATGGTAATGGACTGCTGTGGTAGAATTAAATGTGCATTAGGAAGGATGCATGCAACCCCTATGTAATACAAAGATATAATTTCTGTTATAACTAACATGAATGTAAAGGGATTGATTGACAAGTCATCCAAGTAGTCTCTTACATTTATAAGATTTATCTTGAGAAGATGATGTATGTGAATTCATGCTATTTTTAGTCTTCAGATACCAATTTTCTGACTAAAATACTTCTGGTCTTAAAACTATCTGACTTCTGCAGTGAAGTGAAAAGATTAATGTTCAGGAGAGAAACTGTTCAATGTAGGTTGAATTGTCCTGAAAAGGACAATCAATTTAATTGGTTCTAGAAGTCTTATGTTACTTTGATATTAAATTTATAGCCAAGGAAAATAGGTAGCAGTTTTTTAATGAACTAAATATATTTCACATGAAGCTAGAAATGAACAAAAGCTACTTGTGCATCATTCTTTAATGCTTTGCTGTTTACTGCTGCTGATTATTTCTTCTGATGGACAGAAACACAGGTAATAAATCTACCATAATTTTTCACTGATCCTCCATTTCATTACCAAAGTTCATTCATCATAATTAATTTGAACTTGTTATGTACTGGCATTCTAAACCCTCAGTCGCAAGGAACCTTGCTTCCTGAAGTTACTGCTCAGTGTGTGTTTTTAGATACCTGTTAATCTTCTGTCAAAATGGTCAGTTATCCTTGCCTGCTTCCAAGCACATGAGGGTTTTCTGACCTTTTTAATATGTCAATTTTAGATCAGCTGTTAAAACGTACCTCGCTTCTAAAGGTATGTTTTAGGTGTTCAGTATTTTTTTCCTGCAAGAGGGGGAAATGCCTGCCCTGCCTATGACTGTTTCTTGTTGGGTTAGAACTTGGAGACCTTGCTTCGCATTCCCTTTTTTCCATTACATGTCAATGCAGAAAATGTCAGTCACAATACTTAAAACATACACGTGTTTAAAATAATTCTTAATATTCTATAGCCTTTTTTCTTTTAGATTCATTAAACAAGGCTTCAAGGATTCCTATAATAAAACTTTTTTTTCTTAATAATCTCATTTTAAGGGTGAAATGATCAACAACATAGAAAAGAATGTGATGAATGCATCAGATTATGTGGAGCATGCTAAAGAAGAGACAAAAAAGGCAGTTAAATATCAAAGCAAAGCACGAAGGGTATGCCATCTTTTTGTAACTGTGCTAATGATCATATTAACTTTGCACAATATGAAGTGACCTTCATTTTTAGCTGATTTTGTTGTACTCAGCCCTACAAGATAGAATCAATAAATGTATTTTACTTCTTCGTAGTTGTAGTATTTAAAATTAGATTAGAAAATATGAGAAATGTTTTGATTTCTTCTTTTTTTGTGAAGTTCTTTGAATCTTTCTGTAGCATATACTAATTTATAACAATGCTATAAATGTGTCAATGTGTTGAATTTGTGTGGTAGTTTTAGTATTAAAACTTGGTAGTACCTTTAGAGAACAGAAGTTTATTGTATAATGAGAATAAATAGTAATTCACACACAGCAAAAACTGAACAGTTAAAGTTGTGGTTGCAGAGCAGAAAACCCTTAAAAGAAGGATTAATACATTGTGCTAGTTGATAACTCCACAGGCCCTTTTTATGAATTATTGTGATACCTACAGTTATTCAAGCTCTAAATAAACGTAAATGTTTTTGCGTCTTCAAAACTGGCAAACTTATCTGGATGTGTAGCTATAAAATTACCATGTTAACAGGAAAAATATAATCATTAGTTTTGCTGAAGCAGCATTACTTCTTAGAATTCCATCCATAACCTATTCTTTTTACAGAGGACTGCTTTTTTACCCCTATTGGGGTAAAATTGGGGTGATCCTTTCTCTGGAAAGGGTGCGTGTCTTATCTAACTTTTGGGGAATTATGTTTAAAGCAACATTTATGCATTTGCATAAACTGTTTTTATGCCTGAATACCTCTCTTTCCATCAGCCAACCAAATAACATGTTCTGAGGACAAACTATTAAGTAATTTCTTTTTAAATTTTGTAATTGTATGTGCTGGACTGCAGAGTGAATGAAGTGTTCCTTTGACATTATTTCCCCTTTTCAAATGCTTTGAAATTTGCTGAAGCTTTTTACAATGAGGTGGATTTGAGGGAACAGTATATCTATATATAGATAGACAGATATCTACATATATTTAATTTTTTTTTAATTTACCTGTAACTGGCATGTTAAGAAGTGTCAGCAATCCTATTTCTTATATATTCATAAACCACAGCTTTTCCTGTTTTGATAGCTGTTGAATACATTTGAAATGAGACAGCTTTTAGGTATTATTCACACTAGTTTACCTGTAAAAACTGTTTAGAAAAATGTTTATAATTATGCATGCAGGAGTATACAGAAAAACTTACCTCAGTTTGACAGTACTGTGAGTTTAATAAAAATGTCTGGATTTAAGAACTGAATATTTTAAAATTTGAAAATTAGTGCAAGTCTTAATATGTTTGATTAAAAAAACTTATTTTTTTTGACAGAAAATATGGATAATTGTCATTGTGTCATTGGTGTCGATTGCCATAATTGCTCTAATTATTGGTTTGTCTGTTGGTGTTCGGTGATGCTTAGATATAACTTCAGCATGCATGCCTTCCTGCCAGTGTGGCAGTAAGTAACTAATCAACTAATTTTGCTCTGACAACTTGCTAAAACAATTATTGTTATACTAACCCTTAATATGTTTACCGTTAGCATTGGGGGTGGACTTGAATTGGTGGGTCTTCTCCATCTGTAATTTAAAGGTTCTATGCATGTGACTCTTGAAAACTGTGACATCTAGTGGTAAGTCAGTAAACTTACAGAATGCAACCATGTTATGTAAGATTTGTCAACAAATAAGAAAAAGTGACAAAACATCCAATTAATGTCTTATAATGCATTCAGTTTTCTTTATATACTGAAAGTTCACACTGGCAAACAGCCTGAAGTAAGATGGAATATTAGTTACACTTGGAGCTTTATCAAATGAGGTTTTCTATGGTTTTAAACAGAACTTTCAAGAAAAATAGCTGCCTAATACCTACAACCCTGAAGCTAACTGTTTTACCTTGCAGGGCATCCTAAAATTTCCTATTTTGAAGCTTTTTTATTTATACTAGACCTGATGAAACAGTCTGATGTAACAGTGTATATATAAAAGGATGTCTGCAAAAGACACTAACCTGAATATGAGGATATGTTTCAGAATTCTCTGATGAACATCTCTCTGGATGTTCAGTCTTTTGCTGTACTAACCTACCATTTCTTGTGGAAAATAACACTTTATCTAGTCAGGCTAAGAAGATAATAGTACTTAACACTCGTGAGTTCAGCAGAAATTCAACTTCTTATATGTAATATCTTGAAAACATGGTTATAAAGTGCTATAGGAGATATCAATTCAGAGAAGTAATCAGAAATTCAATTGTCTCTACTAACATCTTTTTAATATCAAAGTTTTCAGTTATGGTGTCACAGCTACAGTCTTAAGTTTATAGGCAGATAGCAAAATTTACTGTATTATATTGCTGATAGTCAGAAATACCTGACCTGACTTCAGAGTTTGCAAATAGAACACTTTCTTTTCTAAGGTATACGTAATGATAGTTACAAGTTATAGCTATCTGTGTAACATTTCTATATTTTCCTTTATAGAATAATTAGTACTCACATACAATTTCTGTCAGTATCATTAAAGAAATCGATGCAATAGTGAATATTTACTTATGAAGTTAAAATCTGAGATTCCTAACGCTTGCTTACTGCCATTCTCCTTGGATAAATATCTGTAGCCTGCTCAAACCTTCACAATTGGGCAGTTAGTGGTATTCAATAAAGTGTCAGTAAAAACACTATATAGTTAACATAAGTACTGCAAGGAAAAAAAAGACTAACAAATAAAAACTAATGGCAGTAAGTAATTTTAAAAAGAAAATCCAAATACTTCCAATGTTTGGATTATCAGCATTATTAATTTGCTGTCAGTATGCATATATTTAAAGTGTTATATATCTGATGAGGTACATTAATCTAGACTTTTTTCTCTTTTTGCAGAAAGTGATGTTCATAATTATATGTGTAACTGTCTTGCTTCTGATACTCGGGATTATCCTAGCAACAACACTATCATAACAAGCACATTCCAAGAGTTATGAACCTTCAGAAACTCAAAAATTCATCTTCAGTAAAATGAAATATTTGTTGTGAAAGATGCCTTACACTGTTGCATGATAATGACCTATCACTAATGGTTAAAATGAAAAGAAAATCACTCTTAATGTTTGCTCATAAATGAAGATCACAATGAATGAGGATATGTATGGATTTTCATCATAAAGTATACATTTGTAAGACTGAAACTTGTTCTTAATTGTTTTGAACTAAAGTAATTTAATTTTTTTCATATCTCAGTGTTATAAACAGTTTAATTAGGGAGTTAAGAGACAATGAATTTTGACTGTATGGCTTTTTTTCTCTATTGCTAATATAATTCTAATTAAGAATTTTAGTACCGTATCAGTGCTGCTTCTGTTAGCACTCTTGTGAACATTTTTATAAGAGATGTAGCCATGCCTTTAATAACTACTCAGTCACCTTAACCTATCTAAGCTTTATACCTAAAAATTCTTTCTGCAACAACTGCTAAAATATTTTATCCTAAAAGGACTGTTGTTCAACTATCTGCCTATTGCATTACTTCTTTTTTAAGCTGCTTTTTTTTTTACACTTTCAATTTTTTTTCAACATGACTAAGGTTAACTGCTTTAAATATTTCTTTGCCTGTATAATCAGAAAAGTAGTTGTGTTGTTTTGTGGTAAAAGAATGAAATAACAAAGCACACAGAATTTGAACTTTAGCAGGTAATTTTACAAATAATCCTTTTTGTGCAAATGGAACTGATGGATCAGTTTAGCCTTACTGTTCATATGAATACAACAAAATTCACACTTTTTCCTCTATAAAGCCAAATCAAGATTTTATTTTCAGAAGGCTGCTTATGTTGGTGTGTGAATACAGCACATAGGGACAAATGAACCCCCTCAGAAAACTCCCAAATGTAATGCAAACTAAGACACTGATTTGTTATTCAACTTATGAATTATAACATATATGAAGTGTTTTAGTGTATACATATCTGTTATAAAGATAGCTTGCAAAGCTTGGAAGACTTCAAATGTAACCAAATAACTGCATTTAATGTTATAGGTTATTTTTTATTTTATCTTCTGTGTAAAATATTTATCACTTGGATTTTTGATTTCTCATTGTTTAAGAATATCCATGTAGATATGTAGATATATTTACACTATAAGAGAAATAGAGAAAGTATAATGGGTGCCTTCTTAAACAGTCTAAAACTACATTTGTCAATGTTTCCAGATATTATTTCAACTACAGATAATGTTAACTGCAATAACTGTTATAAATGGTTAGAATACTTAAACCTATATTTTGTTGAAAGTGTCTGAGATCAAAGTAACTCACTAAAATATAATTCACTCCTTTTGATTTCCTTCATGAAGTTCAGCAAGGTTTACAATGTGTATTGTATGTATGAATACTCCTGCTTTTGCTGCCCAAATATACTGTGAATATACTGAATCTAATGAGATGTCAAATATGTAGAAAAGCTTATTATTTGTCTTTTGCAAGCCAGCCATAAAGAAGGCTCTTGAAAACCATGAGCTTCTATAATGAACAGATTACTTTACCTCTAAGTCCAGAACACTCACCAATGGTTGTGAGTAGGTTTACGTACAAAGTAAGGAGAGATTGTTTGACTTAACTCATTTTAAGTAAAATATATTTTATTCTATAGTTTTCTAGATTTTTATCAATAAATATTATTTATAGAAATACACAGATTAGTTCAGGGAAAAAAAATCTGTTTTGCTGTCTAATTGCGGGTTATTTAAAATGGCCCCCGAAATAGTCATGTTGAATTTTCTACTTTTAATGCAAGAATTTGACCAAGTAGACCAGAAATTTGAATAGGCCACTCAATACTTTTTTAATTGTTATATAGCTGCCTCAACAAGTTTGTTTTTTCACATGAACCTCTCGTTTTTTGCTGGTTTTTTTTTTCTGTTAATATTGGGGGGGGAGGAAATCTCTAACCTATGCATTAATAAATTTATCTAAGCAAGTGTCTTGTGACTTTTTATATTTATGATGTTATTGTGATGTGTGTTAATATTTCCAGTAAATGTTTAAATAAGGCTGGTATGTTTTTGTAAACACATGTCCAACAATTGATATCTAGGCCTTAGAGCAGAAGTTTTAATAGTGTGTTTCCTGAAACTCTTAATCAAAAAAAGTGTAGAAATTAGCAAATTAGGTGTAGAGATGATACTGAATAAGTTAATGGGCTTTATTCATTTAAAGTTACTACTCAGAATTTTACTTCGACATTAAACTTGAAAAACATGGGAGTTATTTATTGGAATAAAGCTATTCATGTATTCTCAGAAAGTCCTCCTAGAAGTGCATTTTTCACTATGCAGAATTAAAATAGTAACTTCCTCTTCCCTGCCTGCCCTAGCTTCTCAGTTCCAGTAAGTAACTGGAAAGTCTGGAATAGATTCAGGGTTTTGATGTACAGGTGGTTTGTAGAGCCTTTCCCATCTGTGCTGATGTTCAAATGTAGTTTAAATCGGTGCTTTATTTCATAGTTTTTTGCTGGCGTGGCATTGAGTGGTGTAAAGGCATTCTGAGTGGTGAAGCTGTACCTGCCTTCTCTTGGTAACCTTGCTCCTTTCAGTTTCAGCCTGTTGCATGTAGCAGCCACCTCCCACTGACCTCCCACAGCAGCACTAAGCAAGAACAAGCAGCCTGCTGCAAGCAGAGCAGACCGCAGTGGCAACTGCACAGATTGGAGGCGGGGAGGAAGGCAGCATTCTCCTGGTGCCTCCCTTTCCTCCTCCCCCATGTGTCAGGTATTGAGGTACAGCACCCTCTCATAGAGTCAATGTGACAGCTGGTGACAATAGAGGTGTCAGAATGGTGCTGCATAGGAGGAAAGGTTAGTTTTGCTTCTGCTGTGCAAACAGCTTTTTCAGAGAAATTGAGAAATAATGCCCAAGATTTCACTTACTTTCATTTCAGTGCTGTATTCATACAGAAATTCTTGTTAAAATTTTTGTTTCAATTTAACACCAATAAAGATATGCCTGCAAAGTTAATACTGAAGGACTTAAGTTGGCCAATTCCCAACTTTTATGACCAACTGTAATTCAGCATTTACAGATAGATATACACACATACATGCACACACATTATATATATTTTTCGTATCCAGAAAACTGGGTAGGAATGGGAATGTTGAACTTAGCAATTAATAAGACACACTTGTTCACAAAGGCTAACTAAGAAAGAGAAATTTTAGCATAGGAAATTTTTAAATGGCTGCTCTTAGAAAGATCTGTGCAACCAAATGCAATGCTCAAATTATTTATTAGTGCAGGTATCTCTGTACTGCTTCTTACTGCAGTGTCAGAAATCCTGTGGGAAAAGCACCAACTCTGAACATAAATGAGTTCCATAAAATGAACTAAAGCTGTTTCAAAAGAATTAATCTTCTCTTCGCTTCTCTTTGGTCTGTAGTATAAAAATACAGAACAGACATTTCTGGGCAATGCAGCACCTGTTTAGCATAGCACTACATTAGTTTTGATGAATATGAGCCTGATAAAATTTGAAAAGTAGAGGGGAAATGAGGGAATTGCTGCCTAAGAGAAGGGACATTTTTCCATATAAAAATCTTTTAAAGTAATTTCTAGATGGCTGCGATTAGTGCATTAATTATTAAAAAAATGAAAGCTTATTTTTGTTTTTAGACTAAGTTATCCAATAGTAAATGTAATCTGATATGTTCTTGTGGCTTGTATGTGACTTCTGAAAATAACCATGGCATTCTTTCTCATACTGCAGTTAGTGGGTCAATCTTTGCACCTGTGAAGCAGTTCTGTCTTTTATGTCATATACAGTAACTGACTCTTCAGTGACATACTGCCATTTGCAGACTATTTTAGTTACCTCTGTCAAACATGCAAAGTTCTTCTGCCAGTAGTAAAGCACTTACAAATCAGCATTTTGGAGTAAAAAGAGCATTTTATAAGCACTTATAATTGGGTGCTGAAGAACAAAAGTACTTTTGGAATAAGGATTTTTACAAAGGGAAATATATAGAAATGGTAAGTAGTTACGAAATAATTGTGATGTTTATGTATTGTGAAGAATGTCTGGTTGCTTTTGTAGGCTGTATTTGAATCCATTTACTGCAGGTAGGGGGATAGAAAGATCTCTATCTTCAGTAGTAAATAGTCCTTAGAAAATGGGTAAGTTATGAATTACAAATAGCTAAAAGATATATAGCAGACTTTGCGGGTGAGGAAGAAAGCAAGGATTATTTTGCATATAAAAATTATATATTCATACTTAAGAGAGAACACAAGGCTATATTTGGTCAGCATATGCTAGTTGCTGTCAATTGAAAGTAAACTGAGCTGGACAACATTAACAGTGCAACTCAGTTCAGAGAATGTCAATATGAATACTGACTCAACAGAGGTAACACTCATATAACGGCTCACTTGACAGTCCTTTCATGTAATCTTACAGAAAATGGGCAGGCAATTAAAATAGATGTTTGTCAAGATTATTCAGTCTTATTACATAGAACTGTTAATTTTTTGGTAGTTTTAACTTTTTTTTTGCTATCTTGAGACTTCTATTATTATATTATCAATGTTTTTAACATTGGGTAGGTCTGTTATAGGAATTATATCTAGAATTCCTGAAATGATCTGTGGAGGCTCTAGATAAGAAGACAGAGGAAAAACTGATGCCTGCATCCAGCTTGTTGTTTCAGAGAAAACTTTGGCTTCTTTTTTAAGCTTTCTCCTTGCCTGAACTATGAGCCTATGGTGAACACCTATATATCATAAAATTACAGAGTAAGTTGAGTTAGAAGGGACCTCAGGAGGTCATCTAATACAACCCCCTGCTCCAAGCAGGGTCGGCTGTGAGATCAGACCCGGTTCTCATGTTGCTTGATATCACTGAATAAAACACCTTTGATTTGGGTTAAGCTGCATCTTTTAAATATAAACACAAATTTAATTAAAAAGAAAAAATTATGACTTTGTACAGTAGAATAGTGTATCTTAATATTCTATAGATTCATGGAATTGCACTTTGGTATGGGGAGTTCATCAAACTAAGTAATACTTTGTTAGTCTAAAATCCCTGAGAAGATAATATGGCCTTGAAAAGAATGTTCCTTGACCTGATGACAGAATAAACTTGCTATCTGCAAATATCAATAGTTATTTTGAAGGGCAAATTCCAGACTAAATTTATAAGCTTTATACAGGAAAGGGTGGTGGTAGTGATGATTTTTCACATTGCACATAACCAGACAGATTTCTTCATTCACTGTGAATTAATACTACTTGAAATAAGTGTTGAGTAAGATATTGCTAAGCAGAAGTGAAGGAACTGCAACTATTTGAAAGCCTGTTGAGGGTCGGTCTTGGCTTCCACTTGAAGGCCAATGTAGAATCAAATGCTCATCAGAGTATTACAGAGCTGTTCCTCTGCTTATGTGTAGAATTGGGAGGATTAAGTCCCAGTTCTTCAGAGGCACTTAAACGACTCATCCAAGATCACACAGGATGCCTTGGCAAAGCACAATGTTTGTACTCAGGCCCCCATTGTGGCCTACCTACAAGATCATCTTTCCCTTTGGTTTCTAAGTGTGCAAGAAAATGTTAAGAGATACTCTTTAAATATTCATACTGTATGTTAACAGTTATTGTCTAAAAATGGGATTTATGTTTTGCCAGCTCTCTAGGCAGTAAAACTTTAAGGAAATTCCATCTTACTTGAAATAAACTTTTTATTTGAAAAAGGCATCTGTATTTTGAGATTGTTTTAGGAAGAAAATGTAACTGAAGATATTGTAGAATCTGCAACTAAATTCGATTAGAGCTGTGACTTTTCAGAACTATCCAGCAGTGTTGGATTTCCCAACTCTTATCTAAAGCATGGTAAGTGGTGGATGTCCAGACTAATACAGACAACTTTGAAATGTGAGATTTTAAAGTGCTTTGCAGAAACAAATTCCACAATACTATTGTTGAGGAAGAAAACAGTTTGCGCTTTTTAGTTGGGGGGGCTGCCACAGAAGTGAACTGAAAGAATTAATGTTGACACCTAAATTTTTTGCATGTTCTTCCCCCCCTCTCCCCCTCCCCAGTATTAAAAACTTGGACTACATACACCTCTTTGCAGTCAAATGTTATATTCACTGCTGTAAATGAGGGCTAAATTTGGTTCCTCATTAGAAGTGACAGATGATTGATATGGATAACCTCATGTAGAAGAAGAGATACTGCCATCACAGCCTTGAACTCCAGCATTTGATGTAGCTTGAGAGTAAGGGATGCCCCTGTTCTTTGGAGAGATAGGGATGTGGGGGCAAGTCTTGTCTTTCAGTAGTTCTAATTCTACATCAATGATGTATTCAAAAGTCGCAAAACTCTTTCCTCTATTAGTCCCATTCGGTGGTTTGGAAGAATGTCATTTCACTTCATAGTTCATCTTCTGAACAACTTTGTGATTGGTTTAGTCATTTTAATCAGCTTTCCTGCCTGCAGAGCTTGTTATCATGGTTTTCCAGTAGTGCTCTTTATACCTACCTCCAAGAATTTGTGCGCAGTATATTTAATAGATGCTGTGTGTTGGCTAGAATATTGACAGACTTGGCAGATTGACTTGTATTCTGTCACGGTTCCAAGAGAGCAGGCTCCTGTTCGTGAACTGTGTCGTTCTTTAAAAGTATGGCTAAAGCTTGTTTTGTTTTATCTATTGGTTTTATATTGGGGAAGTGAAAAGCACATCCTTTTAACACTGATGATTGAGTAGACAAAACAATCTCATTTAGAGCTTCCTTACAACCTTGAATATTTAATGCTGTAAACTTCAGCTAGATAGAAACGTCCTCAGAAAACAGAATTAATTCTAATCTTGTTTTTCCAAGCTATTTCCTGGGGTTTCTGATTGAGCACAGCTAGCAATTTAGCTACACTACCCTCTGCAAAATCAACTTGAATCTCAAAAAAACCACCATTCCCAAGAGCATTTAAGTGGCCTTGACAGAAGTAGGTCTCTTGCTTCATTGCTCTGATTTACCCAAAAGCTTTATGTTAAAGGGTAGCTTTGAATGAGTAGGGGAATTTTTTGGAGATGGTACTCTTCAAATTACGTTGGGTACTATAGCAGGCCTGCTCGAGTTCATGCTTACTGTTCACCTTATTTTTCTAACTGCTTTTGGTTCTGAAGTGTCACAGGGTGCTTCCCAGGTAGGATCACTCATCACTGAAACAGCCCTGCTGCAACTATGTTTGGGAAGTGGTTGATAGATCTTGCAGATCTGTGTCAGAAAGAATTGAAAGTTTTGGGGAAGAGGGGTTTACACCTAAGGAGAAAACTCTGAATCTTTTATGTTTACAGCAAACATTATAGGATATTTGACATCTGTTGGGACAGACTTCACTACTGTAGTGATTAAAAAAAAAAAAGTACTTTCCACAAATGTGCATGGACTTCAGAGTGAAAAGTTCAGTCCTTGAAAAAATGTACGGAAATAATCAGCAAGCAACAGATATAAACCAATGAAAGCAGGCATATTCAGCACTGATGATGGTTCATTTCTTTTACTTAAGTTTACTAGTGTAAACTACCTATATCAGATCCTCAAAAAATGAGCAAATTAGCTTATTTACATAGGTGTAGTATTCAAAGAAACAATTTTCAGATCTGAATCAGTATATACTGGATCTTCGAGGCTTTGAAATAAAATTAATGCCGTATAGCCCATTGTGTGATACTCATAATGTCTCCTACTGGCATGCAAATGAATTGGGTTGCTTATGTTTTGAAGAAATAAAGGACTGATTAGCACAGAAGTGACTAGGATAAACTTCTGAATTTTATGATAATACAGTATATTTAATGTTTATTACTGCACTGTAACATTGTGTCAAGACACATAAGCACAATGGATTTCAGCTGTCCACCTCACTTTCCTGTTCACCTAATGTTAAGCTTCTAGTCTCAAATAATGTCTATATAATGTCCAGTAACTTAAGTAGCCTCATTATCTCCAGGTTGCCTCCCTGATGAGGAACCTATGTGCCTTAAAGCTTGTTTTTTTTTTTTCTAAATCCAGCTCATGAATTAATGAAAAGTACGTATCTCTGCAAAGTTTGTCTCAGCTACCTCTTTAAACTGTGGTTGATACTGACCTCCCTTTTCAGAATTTCACTAATTACCTTTATGAAATTAACTCCCTTCTCTCAGCTTCAATGTTGTTGATTTGTCTACTGTGCCTTTCCTATCCATAGGCTTGGATGATTGCTAATTTGCAGTGTAGCTTTACCTTTTTTCTCTTGCTACTTAATTTCTTTAAGTGATTCTTGGTAAAGGCCTTTAAAAATACCATGAGTTCTAAATATCAACCTTCTGCATTGCTACAAATTGTTTTAAGCCCCAACCAGGAAAGTTCTCTCATGCAGTGACATGAGAAGACAAGAATATTTTTTTGTTCTAAGTAAAGATCATTGTAAAAAAAACTTCACAATATGTTTTCACATCTATTAAAAAACATTAGCTTTTTTAAAATAACTGAATGCTCTGCAGTAAGGGTTTAATAAGACCCATTTCTATGTATGAGAGGGTAGCATTTTGGTTGGCTGTGACTGCAAGGCCATGTTACAGAACTTGATGCCATTAGTTTAAACAGCTTTGCTGAAATGAAATGAGTTGTTTCATAGCATGTGGGAGTTCACTACTCCTTATATTTACTTTTTTTTTTTTAAAGTACATTCAAGAGATCTTTAAGCTGCACTTTGCTAGGAACAAAGTAGATATTCCATGGAAAGATTCAGTCACTCACTGTATGACCTGTTCTTCTGTTCTTTCATAAGTACGTGCCCTAGGCCGCATCTGGAGACAGAATATTGGACCTTTGCTCTCAGCTGCTCTAGCAGATAATGATGTACCTCACTTCTGAATAATCTAGGATGCTGGAAGTAGAATTTAAAGCTTTTCACCTTTGCAGAATCAAGTTCAATTCAAGTTAGTAGGGGCTAAATACTGTTAGTAATGTTTTCATGCAAGCTCTTACCAATGATTTGATGGTTCTTTGACTAGTGGAAAAGCTGTATCAAGACAAAAGAACTGGCACTGCAGTAACAACAGTTCCTTTGTTAGCAATACTGACTGGCAAAATAGCATGGACGAGTTTTTGCTAATGCTGGTTATACAGTACATGATCTGTGGATAAAAGAACAGCTCTAACTTTTTTCAAGGTTGTCAATCTGGAAATATAAATAATACACTCAATAGCTGGCTATTTTTAAGCAAAGGATTAACATAATACCTCAGGGTAACAGGAAAAGTTGGAATGTGGCATTTCAGTTGTAAACCTTTAAAGCAGAAGTGTTTGGAGACTTGTGTAGTACAACAAAAATGTTCAAAAATAACTTTATAGAGTCCATTCTAGGAAGATGTTTTGTCCAGCTTCTCATTTGAGTAACTGCTACAGAATCATGAATGTATTCCTACCAAATGTATGGCAGAATGAATTGCTTTCTTTCAGGTTGAATATAAATTGGACACATTTTTTTTATATTTCTGCTTTTAAATTAACAAATTTAAAAAGTAAGTTTGAAGACAGCGAAATATTTTATATGGTAAGAGCTATATTTGCATTACTTGTTGTGTTTGTACGCTAGCAGACTTTCATGCCTGTTCCTTGACAGTTTTCGGAACAGAAGATTAAGGAGGAAATATGTTACTGCATGATTTTTCTGGTTAGTTAAACTTACTAGTATACGAGTCATTGACTTTTCACATTATCATTCTGATAGATGAAGGCTTGATTATTTGCAGACAAACTTCACTATGCTTCAGTAGTGAAAATATTTGCCACTTTTTCATGCTACTTTTTTGACTACTGGCAGTACTCACAAAATACTGTTGAAAAAAATATTTAGTTATTTTAGTTTCTTGGTTATTGAACCATCTGCCTGCAGGACTTCTGCCCATCTTTCCTGGTCTACTGCTTTCCCTTTACTTACACCATTGCTTTTAGAGGCATAGTCTCTTCTTTTATTGAATCTACCTCATGGTATTTGTAGTGAAGAAAAATGGCAATGTGTATGTTTAATTAAGCACAGTAGTCATCCATGATGTGGACTAGTCTTGGTTTTATCCACGCTGCTATCAACCATCTTTATTTGGATGAAGTTAACTGCTAGCAAATGAATCTAACTGCATCAGAAAGCTATCTGAAGAAAAAAATAGACCTTACAATTCCAAACAGCTTTTAAGCTTCTGAAAATTTGCTGTGAACACTTCAAAACATCCTAGTTCTAAATTAGTTTATACAAGAAATACACGCTGCATTTCCAGCTTGCATGCTTCCTCTGTTTTTGATTTTTCCTTTTGGCAATTTATTCACACTAGCGTTAGTGGATGGAATCTCAGAGGAAAATAAAAGCTAGTGTTTTGAAAACTAATGAAGTAATTATCTAAAGTATTATTTACAATGATTATTTAGAAGATAATGAGACCCTTTAATTATGTTTGTTCTGCACAGCTAGCCTTTCAATAATTCAGGGTATTGCTGTAGAATTTTCTTTATATTCACTTTGCTCTCTTTTGTTCAGAAAATGTCACAACTGTCTGTAATTCACAAATACTGGCCCTCATTCTGTGTATATCATTTGTCACATGAGAATTGCCTGCTCACTTAGGTTGGAATAGGAGGCTCTCGGGTCAGGTTTATTTGACTTTCTTCAATGGAATGTGGAAAAAGTAAATTATGGGTGAAATAAAACAACCTATTAAAGACTGTTATGGCTTCACAAGAACATTACTATAGTATTAACATGTACGTATTAATTTAGTAACCTTTCTATTATCATGTATCTCTAACTTATTTCAGAAGAAGCTTGACTCGGTTCATTTTTATTATATGGGAGTCATGAGAATTTTATTTCAGATTTAAGGTTTTTTTAAAAGAGCCATACCCATTTGTATATATGATATTTGGAGCATCATTAGTATTTTGCTAGCTAATAAAAATTTCAGTGGTATTTTCATACAGTTTTGTGAATGAGCTGTTAAAATAGACAGTATTACTTAAGCACATCAGTAGCAATGCCGAAGTAGTATATGGTCCTTAAGGAGATGCATACTACTTACTACATCTTCATTTGGTACATAAATAAAGCATTGCTTCACTGACTGCAGTGATGCTATTCCAGGTTACAGGACCTGATAATGTAGCTCTTGATGCTTAGAAATTAATTAAAAAAAAAAAAAAACTTAAAGGCATCAGAAGTCTTGGAGTTTGTCTGCTCCAATTTGGCTGGCAAGTTATTTAGAGTCAAGTCAACTCCTATAGGAATCTTTTCATTGACTTCAAGAGAAGCTGTGCTGGGCAACTGGTCTCCTACCTACCTTCTCTTTCCTTGATGCAAGTATGCAGCATGAGGAGGAGTATATTTTAATTATACCGGTGTATATTTAAAATGATATAAAGCAAGACCATGCTATAATATGACACAATTTAAAAGTTCAAAAGACATGTTAAGCAATATAATTTTGTGTTCCACATGGCCACTATGAAAGCAAATTTAAAAATAGTGCATTTAAGTAGTTGAATACTACACACAATTATTAATACAGACAGCTAAATGAGCTTCTGAAATATCTTTACATGTATAAATGAGCTGGTTCAATCTAGCTTCTCTACCAGAGTTTCTTCTCTGCTGAGGGAAGGATTTTTTAAGCTTCTCTTACAGAAGTTTACAGAAATCCTTCTGTTAGCTTCAAAGAGACTTAGATCAGGTCTACATGCAAAAAGTAGACTTAAACTTGTGATTCCTGAGATGAATTTGTGTGTTAATTCATTGTGCTAGTAAGTGCAATTCTAACAACAAGATCTTTTAGTGTTTCATTTAAATCTGCGAATTCCCCCCAAACGTATTCCTTCTGTTAACTAGAGAAAACACATTTTTTTTTATGCTTCTAAAGGGCATAATATAAAAAACAGAATGCAGTAAGTGTATTTGCACCTTTATTACACAACTGATACAGGCATTAGCAAACTTGCATTTTCAGAATGAATCTTTTAATTTATATCCTGTAGACACCAGCTTTTCAATCCCATATGGACAACCAAGAATACACTAGATAGAAAGCTCTGTATGGTACTCAGTAGGAGCAGTCATGCTTCTGCTTTTCTCTCTTTAACTGAGGCAGGAAGCTTAGATTCAGTTCCTCTGTACAAACATTGAAAGAATAACTTCTCTTAATGTGGATTTTAGTTGTTACTTAATAATCGTACATAATCGTATGCATTTGGCTCAGTGGCTCGGTGCCAGACCCATGATTTTAGATAAGTGAATTTTCTTTTGGAACTGAATCATTGATTCTATACTGAATTGCTGAAATCTGTGGGAAAACTTTTCCCTGGGGGGAAAAAAAAACTTGGTTTCGCCCTTTTTCATCATTCAATTTTCCCATTTACTTTCCATTTTGCTTTTGGATATGCTTTGGCAATAAAGACACTGAATTTCAAAACTTAATGGGTTGTGTACATGTTGCCTGTAGTTTGCAGATACACACTTCTATCAATTGCGTTTTGATTTTAAAATAATCCTGTGTAAAATGCTGTTGAAATGAAGTGGTCTGTGAATTCACTGTAGTGACTACTAGATACTAGCTTCTCAGCATAAATGCATCTCAACTGATTGGGAGATTGCCTATTGGATTAGAGAGAAATGTGATATTCTGTATGTATAGATATTTCTCACAGAACCTGTTCTTGACTTTTTGATCTCAAAGCGGATCACTGCCTGCAGTTCAGAACAAATCAGAAAGGTAGGTGGAAAGTACCAGTTGCTTATGAAGATAAAATTTGCATCCCATTCTGAAACTGTTTGAAATGTCAAATGTGTACTTTTTTCAGTAGAAATCCACCTTTTATTTTTAAATACTATTAAAGAAACCCCCAATATATGTTGATCAGTGTTGATGCACAACATCTGGTTTGACCTGTCACAAATTTTTTGGATTATTGACCTAACAATGTTGTTTATCTCTGTCCCAATTTTGAATGGGAAAATTACTCCCCTTCTGAAACTCTGCTGAAACTCTGTAAAATAATCTCAGAGTATCTATGACTATGCCTTCAGTTGGCACATAGTGCCTTGCTGTATGGACATTATACTGTTGTTATTAATTGCAAAGAACAACATATTATTACTGGTTATAAATCACTCTTTGCTTTTCGCATTGGGTAGAGAATATTCTGAGTGCTGATAAGAAGCTACTCACTCTCCAAAGGTAAAGGCACAGTGCCTTTTTTTTTTTTTTTTTTTTTTTTTCACACTACCTACCAAACATTTGGGATGCTGTCTTACTCAAAATAGTAGCTTCTACGGTTCAAAAGCACTTAGGCTACTCCTGTGCAATAAAGCTCCTTAGAGGAAAAGGGAAACTTACAGTAACACTTATTTCTCCTGTGACTAAATACGTTGGTTGTCTTTTGAAAAGCACCCACCTCCCCAACTGAAGAGAATGGGAAAAGCTGCTTCCTTTACAGAGTGTCAGAATGCCCATCCAGCATCTCCAAAGCTTATATTAAAGAAGCAAGATAGGCCACGGGTGCTTCTGAAGGGAGGGAGGAAACAAAGGCACATCAAAAATAAGAAAACTCAAAGTAATATGCCTGCTACCTTGAAGTTATAACTAGTGAAACAGTGCTGGCTGACTTTCAGTAAAGTCTAAGCCAATTTTGGCTTCTCTCTAGAAAGAGTTTAAATGCTCTTAGGTCATTTCTCATTCTATTACAGAAGAAGGCTATCAGTCGCATTCTGGATCATGGCTATTCTATACTGGATTCCCCCAAGGCAACTCAATCGCTTCCAAAAGTGGAAAAGTCCTTGAGCAAACAGCAAGAGGAAGATAAAGTGGTGAGTAACCATCTCCAATCCGGGACATGACAGAATTTAAAAACTTGTCCTTTTCTTGGAGGGGGAGAGAGGTCATTGTTTCGATAACTGTAGCTCTTCATGATTCCCACATTAAAAATGTCACTGCTTCCTAAGCTGCCTACTAAAAAGTACATTTATTTTTAAATACATTAGTTTGCATGTGTAGAAGTATACATTTAGTTTACACCTACAACACAAAACTTTCTTATCACAGCTTTGTATTGTTCCTCTATAATTACTGATGGGAACATTTAAAAAAAAAACAAAAAAACTTTCACCTAAAATGAGGCTCTAAACCTTTTGTAAGAGCTATAGGAAATTTCTACAAACAGAAGGACTTCCAAAGTACTCAGTAGCATATTCTGTGATCTGCATTTCTGAAATGAAGCTGGATAGGTTACAGCCTACGTATGAATTTAGGAGGCTAATTTTAGGTTACAGTAATCTTGCTCTCTGCCTGAAGACTTGATCCACCCTGGAAGAGTCACCCAACTCTGTCTGTCAGGACAAGTCAGGAGAAAAGCTATGATGTTCTGCTCAGGACCCAAAGCATGACAGCTGGGCACACTTGTACTCACTTGACTTTGAAGCTATTTATAAGGCTCTTGTCAGAGTTCCCATTTACATGGCTTCCTCTAGTATATTTTGGGGTCTAATTTTCCCAGCAATATGAGGCAAATAAAACTATGGAACAAATCAATCTTAGCCAGAAAACAGATAAAATGACAGGAAGATAAAATTTATCACCAAGTGTTGAAATGTATTTTTTAATTACAGTTGATATTAAAAATAAAATCCCTGGAAATAATGGAAATTACTGTAAACTTCACATGAGTTTGAAGCAAATAAAGGCAAAGTCTCTAGGTTTCCCTGGAATCCAGCTGGATTCACACATCCATATACAAAAGTGATTTTTTTAATGATATATTTGTCCTCTGCATTTTCCTCATCAGAGCTGGTTGGTTGCTAAGCTATAGGGAAGTGTGTGCTACAAAGCACTGACAGGCTTGTAGGCAAGGATGCTTTTCTTGTTTTCCCATTGGGCGTTCTTTTTATTCTACCCAGACATAAATGAGTGCCCTTTTTGGCTTTCCTATCATTGAACACTAGGAAAATAAAGGTGTAATTATTTTAATCGTGTTTAAAAAATATTTTTTGTGATGAAAGGGGAAATAGTTCATTGCCATCTGTTATAAACTTAAGTCCTGTGTTTGCATACTGATGTATGTAGCATTGCAACTCAATATAGTCACATGTAAAAAGAAAATCAAAATTGGACTGAATTGCTTTAGAATAGTGGCTATTTGAATAATAATAATAAAAAAAGGTATGTAACATATTGTTGTTCTTACTAAAATGAATGATTTTACTGCAGTTTGAGAGAAAGGTGACCGCTCTGGGAGCAGGCAGTGAGGTTTGAAGGGACCTCACTGGGCTGGAAATGAGCTGGGAAGGGAAAATGGTTTCCCTGTTTCTTCCTCCCCTCTTGAGAGGGGGCAGTGACATTTCAGGGGATGCTAGACATGAGGTCTGGTCTACCCTTTTTTCAGACACCCAGATAATAGCTGCCTTCCATCTCCCATGCAGACATTTACCTCTGTGTTTACTTCACTCTGCAGCAACTCCCCTTCACTCTCGCTTCTGTTGCAGTCTCTACTCACTCTCCAGTGTTCACAGACTGATGGAGGGAGAGGAAGAACAGGCCAGAGGTGAAATAAGCTATAGGAGCAGAAAGGGAGAAAGAAGGTGTGAGTAAGGCCAGGAAGTAGAAGGTCCCTTTGAGCAAGGCTTTGTTTCTGTTTTTCCGAGGGTTGGTAGCCTACAGTGCCAGCTGCTGCTGCTGTGAAGATTGCTCCCGTAGCGTTAGCATTACCTCCTCTCCACTTTCACCATCATCAGGAGCAATGGACTGTGCCTACTTTTGCTATACCTTGTGGCAGCTCAAGTTCTGGCCAAGAGCTCATTCAGTTTTATTTCTACTAGAATCGGGCATTATTATCCAGGTACAATGGTATACTAAAAAGATATTCATACTTGTCCACTGTATCAACCTGGATTAGGCAGATCATCTTATTCAGAGTTCAGCAATTACCATCCAACACGTTGTTGAAAAATGACTAATTCACATCAAAATGCTTTGAGTGATTATTTTACATGTAGTAAGTCTCAGTCCCTCAAGTAAGCAAATAGACCCTTGTGCTCTCTTCTCTAGAGTATGTTTGCATCTGTTGTATACATTTGGTGCTCTAGTTTCAGTGTCCTCTGAGATGTGGTGGGTTTACACCAGAGAAATATCAGATGAAAACAGGAAACGTTCAGATGATATAGCGGGAGAGGGAATTGTCTTAATTGTTCAGAAAAGATTTCTGGACTCCTCCCAAGCATCCTGGCCTATAAGAAGCAGAAATCATCAATGCTAGAACAGTGACAGATGGTTAGTGTTTGTAGTACGAGCAGTTCTAATGACCACCTTTGGTTCACAGACAGTGACTTCAGAACAGCTACATAAAAGGTTTCTTCTCAGTTTCAAGCAGATATCTGTGTTATTAGAACCAATTCACTTTTCCTTCCTTTTTGGTTTGTTTTATTACTTTTTCCTTCTGCCATCTTCTGCTGGTGGGTAATTAGATCATTTTGAGGGCTGATTAGAGAAAAGAATCCTTTCCAAACTTCTTCTGAATAGATCCTTTGGTTGCTATTGCATGGTTCAATTTTTTTTAAATATGAAATCCACATCTGTTATATGGTACAAAATGCCAAGTCATGCTGACCAAATAAAGACAAACTGACTCACCATTAACAGAGAAAGAATGAAAGTAAGGCTAGGGGCATCTGGATTTCAATTACTTTTGTTTACCCTCTGGGAGTTGTTTTGGTTATTCAAGATTAAAGGTTATGTAAAGTTTAAAAAAAAAAAAAAAAAAGCTGTTCTCATACAGACAGCATATAGAATGAGGGACAACAGGAAACTTCATTATACAAGGTGTCTTTAAAGGGGAGATGCAGACACCAGCTGCCTTTCAGCACTAGGAAAAAGCTCAATATCAAGAGAGGAAGAAGGCTTTCAATGGGTGTTAGAAGGCAGGAACAGCAGAGCTCTCCCCTGTTCTGGGGAGCTTCTAGACCTGTGCTGGCTGTTAAATACGACCTGGCTGCTACTCAGGCCCAAGGAAATAGGGCTCTGGTAGCATATCCATTCATATTATTTTTGCTTTTCACCCATTTTTTCCTTGGAGCTGGGGAACTGCTGCTCACTTTCCCTTACACTTCCATGAACAGAGGAAAGTGGGATAACTCTAAAAGGAGGAGTACTAAATTACAGTGACCTGAGCAATACGGTATGAGGCCATTTTCCTAATTTGCTTTCTGTGTTATTCCTGCCTGTTTTACTCTTTTTGGTTTATTTAGGTTTCTAAGCTCTAGGAGGCAAGGCTGTTGTACTTTGAACATAGTATACTGTAAAGTTTAAGTGTGAATTCAGCAATACCTTGAAATTTAAAAAGGAATCAATTCCAAGTTCTCTAGCACACTTAAAATAATACTGCATATTTATTCTGTACCCTGCCATTTTGTATTAGGTAACAGGAGAGGGAACAAAGGTCCCTGTGTGTGTGTGCTTCTTTATCCCACATAAATCCAGGGATGTGACAGAAAGTGCCCTCTTTTGATTGAGTCATCTGATGAAGAGGTGCCATTCACCATTTAGCTACATTCTACTTTACATCTCTGCTATTTCACTCATCTTCTACAAAAACCCAACATGCGATTCTTCCTGTGACTGAAAAAGACAAAATGCCATGCAATGAGCAAATTGCTCCTAGTAACAATATTACTTACTATTTGGATTGCAGTGGCATCTAGTCTCCTGTTCTGTAATATCAGCAGTCCACACCATGTTAAGCACTACACAGACACTGGATTAGTAACCGGGCTCTGACACAGATATTATGGCCTCAGTTGTTGACCGAATGCCACATCTAACTTTTGCCACTAGCCCGCTTTAGCTTTAAGGATATACTTTGAAACTTGTGCTTCACCATGCAAGAAAAAAATTGACTTAACACTAACAGAAGCCTTAAGATATGTTAAATGTGTTGTAATATATTTTAATGAGATATTGATAACTTATGTTCCACAGTCCAAAAAGGGCAACAAGAGAGCAAAACAAACATCTGAAAATCCTCCACACCACAGATTTGAGGGCAGAAGCAAACAGAAAAGTAGCCTGATAACTCTTAAGAGAAGCAAGGTAAGTTTACATGCGCTAAAATCTTCCAGTGGTTTTGCTGTCAATTGCTGAAACAGCTGGCACTGCATTGGTGGTAGCATCCCTTGGAAGTCTGTCCTACTGTAGTACTCACTATCAGAGGCTTCAACCGAAAGTGGACAAATCCCTGGTTTGGATTAAACCAAGCAGTTCTAGTTAGCAGAGGATGAATAAAACTCTGAAAGAGGTAAGTTTCTTTTCCTTCCTCCTGATTATTTTTTGTCTTTATTATTAAAGCCCTGGATATTTTTGATAGCCACATACTTTATTCTTTTCTCACCATTTTAATTTTTTTTGCCTTTTTCTAGCTAACTGTGCCTTTGATTTATACTCTATTCTTAAAACTTCTTGATTTTCTTTCACTGCAATTGCTATAGTTTGGATTTTTAGGACACAGAGGTTTTGAACAAGTAAGATGCTTCATAGTCCTTAATTTTTCTTTTTTTTAAATATGTTTGGAAAATCATACCTAGTTAAATTTCAAGATTTAATTATTTGACTATTTCTCAGTATAATGGCATCTGACAGGAATGAGGAAAAAAAATCAATGTAAAAGATGCACACGGCTGAAATTATATAGGGTTCATTGGAAACTATCACAGTGCCTAACCTTTAAGAAGGACCATGTCTAGTTCACCTCTGTCCAGTGAATTTCTTCTAACTGAAGGCATCTGGCCATTATAAAGACCCTTGTTGTAAAAGGAAGAGGATGAATGCAGAAACAGATAATGATAATCTACATCTAGACTGTTTCACAGAGTCACAGAATGGCTGAGGTTGGAAGGGACCTCTGGAGATCATCTAGTCCAACCCCCCTGCTCAAGCAGGGTCACCTAGAGCACATCGCACAGGATCGTGTCCAGGCAGGTTTTGAATATCTCCAGAGAAGGAGACTCCACAGCCTCTCTGGGCAACCTGTTCCAGTGCTCTGTCACCCTCACAGTGTTTGAATGACAGCTCCCTAATCTGTATTCAGAAGTCCAGATAGGACTATTTACTCTTCAATTGATGGTCTGAAGACAGGAGTCCTGGCACAAAGAAACTGGGAATTGCTGCCTCCTAACTTCTCTTACTTAATAATGTTTGTCTTAAAATCTTTTTGTGATATCTTTAAATGGTTCTATATAGACTAATAAAGTATGCCTGCATACTTTACTGCACTGCACTACTGAGAGCTTGGACTGCACTTAGAGAAGATGTTTTGCTTTCCTCCTGAGGCAGGGAAGGAACTTAAGCAATGGTTTGCCATTTGATGGAAAAAGTAGATAACAAATCTAACCAATGCTACTATTGGGATCTTATTTGTATTTCTGCGATCATTGCAAAATGGCTCCATGTCAAGCCAAGGTGTATATCCATACATACTGTTTCCTGATTTTACTCTAAATACACTGAGCTCACATACCTGCCATGCAATAGACATAGTAATGTAATTTTTTTAGTTAGATATCTGAATGGTGAGGATTATATCACTGAACTATGCCCCAGTTTTGTAAGTAATAATTCACATACTTAACTGGTAGGAGTCACTGTAAGGGCATAAGGCCTTCATCCTGCAAATACATTATTACAAAACTTAAGTTGATGGGTCCAAGAATAAGGAGGATGATGCTCCAAATCCCATTTCTAAATCTCTGCTTGAAATCCAGCCCAAAACAGAAGTTACTAGATGTCTGATGGTTCCATCCCAGTTCCTTAGAGACAACTGTCTGCACCATCATTAGCATCTGATGCTAGCAAGATTTATCTCGCTTTGCCTGCCTGCTATAAATGTTTTGGTTTTATTGTCTAGCACAAATTACTTAACTCATTGCAGTTGTAGGAGTTAGCCTATGAAAGTTAAACAGCAACCAGGCTACAGTGCTCCTTCAGTAAAACAAACCCTGCTTTTACAAAAGCCCAATGAATTAGAATCCTACCAGCAAGAACATATTTTTTCTGTTGCTAACTAGCCTGGACAAGGGTGCTCGGGATAACACTACTTTTTTTTTTTTTTTTTTTAACTTTTATAATTGCATTTATTTACCACCTTCTTTTTAAAATACCTGATTTAAATTTTTGGTCACCATGGAGTAATCCACAATTAAAAATATTACACACTGATGTTAAATTCATTTTTATCGTCATTCTGTGATATTGGTTTGCATGCAAGGCTTGTGAAGGAGGGTGATTAACACCCTTCCAAAAACCACTGAGCCTGAGATTGGCACAGATAAGGAAATAGTGAAGATACTCTCAGAATGCCCTTGGGATGGAGACAGAACACCCTGTTTATCTGCAGAGATGCTGCTTTTCCAAAGTGACACTGGGGTACACTGATGATGGGGAATTTTATCAGAAAACTACTTCTGTTTCATCTTTAATATTCATTAATGAATTCACTCTCCAGGGCTCTCAATTCAATACCCTTCAGCAGATGCAAACACTGTAAGAATTGCTTTAAAAAATCAATAAATACTTAAGTGTTTGTCAACTTTAAGACTTTTTACAGTATCATTTACTCAACAGTTTAATGCTTAATAGAAAACACTTGCCTGTTAAATATTCATGTGCAGATTTAGCAGATGTAACACATCAGTTTGACTCAATTTTTCTAGCTCTTTTCATTCATGACAAAATGAACTGTTTCGGAGAATGGAAATTACATTTGCTGCTGGAGAGCAACAACTAAATTACTCACCTGAGGTTAGTGTTAGGATCTATTTATAAGAATCTGTTAGTATTCCAATTTGGGGTATTATAGTTTTCACCATTCAAATTTTGGAGCCTTCTTGGCTTCAGAAATGGAAAGTCAGTTCAAGTAAACCAAGTTTACAGAATTGTATCTTACTTATGTATAGCCTCTCTAAGAGATTGGTTGCTATGCTGGGTATCTTACTCCACTCCTTTATTACAGGAGATACGTAGAATATTAACTATTTCAGGAGACTAGCAAGTTATTCGCTGATGATTAGATTGTTAAACTATCCTTTAACTGCACTAGAAAGAAATAATATAAATGTTTGAACAATCCAATGTAAGAATGTATAATTTGACAATACGACTACTTCAGGTTGCTGTTAAAGTATAAGTATCGGCTGATATGACTTGCTTGAAGACACATTTACAATTTTACCAAATACCTATAACTTAGTCAGCTTTCAGGGATATTTTTTTTTATCATCAGAGAAATAAGCTGCTCTGTGGGGGGGGGGAGGGAGGGGGCTGGCATTGCTTCAGGAAATGTTAGTCTTCTATTTCCTGAAGGGCAAGGGCTGTCAGGAGATTCTTTAAAATTTGGAGAAATATCTGTGATCAAATCTTGATTCAGTTGAAACTGAACTGGATTTTCATTCAGTCTATTATAAATGTAAAGATAATAATCAAAATTAATATTTAAATTTTTATTGAGCAGTTATGAAGTTAAAGTATGTTCATGTCAGTGATGGGTGTCTGGTGAGGCTATGTATAAAAGGTTCAGACTATGACAGTGACCTGAAATCTGTAGTTTTTGGACCTGAATGTTTGATTCTTTTCCCTTTTTTATTTTTCACACTTCCATTACAGAAAAAAGGCCAGGAAAGACAGTACGATGTTAGTAGGTACAGCTCTTCTTTTGGTACTTTTACCTCAGCTCTCATCTTAGAGATTTCCAAAAATTTCTACTTCAAAAGTAAGAGAATCCTGGTTTGGGTTTTTTTTGAATGTTAATATTTGCTAATTTACCCATAAAATATGGCTTGTAATGTTTACTGTGATTTAATGACTTTAAGTACTCAAACTTCTAAACCTTTAATATTATACCATCGTGCAGTGATGTTGCACTAGTGGTGGTTTTGATTGTCCTCTCTCTAAAAACCAGGCATGAATATAAAAGACATATCCTGTTATTTGGATAGCTGCTCTAAAGCCAATTGGACGTGGCATACACAATTGAAGACAAAACTCTTTTAGCCTCTTCTGTGCTGGCATGATGTAAGCTGTGTTACTGCTGTAGCTTGGCTAAACTTCATATTACAATTTTTCCTGTAAGACCACCTTGAAGAGAAGATGCAGCTCTTCAAAGCTTTCATTTTAGCTAATGAAAATGAAACGCTCTAGAGTACAAGTCTACCAGGGTGTAACTTCTGTGCTGTGGCCAGGCCCTGCAGTTTCAGCAAGCAAACCCCCTGATCTACAGATGACGAAACGACAATGTGCATTTGCAAATGAAAGGATTAATATGGACTGATGGGGGCTCAGTTTTGAGTTCCTGTGTTTCCTAGATCCTTTACATTTACTTACAGGTTTATGCTATACTTGCATGGAAAACAAGGAACAATGTGTGTGTAGCTGGTCTAGGTGTGTTTTCTGTTCTCTGATTTTTGAGACTTACAGTTCTTTTCTCTTCATCAGTATAAGCGAAGATGTTGTTTTGTATCTGAGGCTTACCTGTGGTATTGCGACTCGAGGTTTCCAGCTGCTTGTTTCATGTGGTCCTGCGCTGTTCCTTGCATTTTCACAGCTCACTTTTGTAGAGTGTTTCCGCCGCAGGAGGATGTAGGGGGGGTAGGAGGGGGCCTGGTCGGCAAAATGCTGCTGCTCAGAAGTGAAGATGGCAGGAGACTTTGGCTGGTCTGAGGTCGGGACGCCTCAGCCACGGCCGAGGCCGCGGAGGGTCTTGCCCAGTTCCCCTAGCGAGCGGGCTGTGCTGGGGTCTGGGCGAGCTTCGCAGCGCGTCGACACCCAAGCGGAGCCATGTCGCAGGCTGGCTGAGCCAATGCTGAGAGAAAGGGAGCTCCTCACAGCGAAACCCTACTCCGATCAGTTGAAAGGTTTTTTTGTATGTGTGCTTTCGGTTTTGCTCCGATAATACCAAATCCGGTGTAGGGAAAGGTCTGCGGTGGGCAGCGCCTAGAGCGTTCGCCGCCCGCGTGCGGTAACTCGCCTCAGAAAAGGGSGGGAAGCCGCCTCAGGCGGGGCGGGGCCGCGCGGGCCAGGGGGGGCGCAGGCGGCGGCGGCGGCGCGCCCGGCGGGACGAGTGGTCTGCGGCTCGGGGAGGCGCCGAGTTCGTGAGAACGAGCCCTGGCGGCAAGGATAACTACTTAAAATGTATTTATCCCAGATATTATTCTGGTAAAACCTGGCTCTTCCGACTTTTAAAGTCCCTGAGGTCTTCTGTAAATAGTGCCGCCAGAGAGTGCCTCAGAGCTCCGGGGACTCCGGGTCTCAACGCAGCGTCTAAAGAGCCAGTTTTGGCATGGTCGGGACTAGTTTGTTCCCCCCCCCCCCGATTTTTAGCCAAATTGATGTGTTTTCACACAACCCGTTCTGTTATTAAAAATAGTGCAGTTTCTGGTGAAAAATGGCTGGGCGTGCTCTTAACGTGCTGGATTTGAAAAGTTCAGCTGCAATCGGTGTCTGGGCCTTTATCAAAATGTGGGTTTGAGAAGCATGGCGTTAAGTGTGTTTTTTCTAGCCCAAAGAGAAAAACAGGAAAAAACAGGCAAAACTTTCATAAGGAAAATAAGAAAACATACTGTATAGACGATGGGAATTACAAATCACAGAGTAAAAAACTGAGAATTTGGTTGTCTTCGAAAATTAGGTGTGAAACATAGGGAGAAAATTCAAGTTTCCCCAAAAGAACCAAAAGAATGTTTAACTCTGCTATAAGTAACAACTTACACAATTCTAATGTATAGTGGCAGTTTTCAGTAACATTAATGTTCTTAGCTGAATATGACACAAGTTATGGCAGGTTGGTATTTCTGCACTAAGCTACACCAACTTGGTTTTAGATGCAGACTGTTGAAAAATTAGTAACTTGCTCAAATGATGCAGTGGTTGCAAGTGCCTAGACCAGGGTGGAACTGGTGTTCTCACAAGCATGTCATAAAAAGTAAGCTCTTTTGTCTCCTGACTTAGAGCTTAATTGTAAGGTGGCAGAGCTTTAAATGTGACCTGCCTTTGTATGTTAATTGTTGGGTGCATAGAATTAACACAGAAGACACTATGTTTTTGAACAGGTTTGCGCAGCAGTAGTGGATTTTGAAAAAGGTGGCTAAATGCTACAAAAACAACAGGACTTGATCAGCTGATGGCGGTATCTAAAGAGCTTAATTTATTGCATAGAATAATACTTTTTTGTGCATTTTTTCATATGTATAGACATCTAGATAATTATTTAATATACATTTTGGTTAAAATAGGGAAGAAATAGATTCAATGCAAGAAACTTCCTGTTAAAATAATGCAGACTTTTAGGAATGCCTTTTGGGTTTAGCAAAATGGCTATGAATTCAGAAATAGAACTTTTGTGAACATCTGGAAGACTGTTAGGCTATTACACTGAAGCCCTTAATATCTTCGTTTTAACAGTACAGCTAGATCCTCCTAATCAAAACTAAATTTATTATATGACAGTGTTATCTTGCCCAATCAGCCTCTGACACTGGACTAGATTCTCGTATTGTTGCTGAAGTTGTGTAGTATCTTATTGTGCAAGATTTCCCAGTGGTACCAGTCAAGGAGTAAAGTAATCTGGGCATAAAGGAAGAAGAGCTGGGACATAAAGAGCAGCGAACAGCCTGGACTCAGAATGGAGCTACAATTTCTTTTACCGCTCACATGCAATCATTTAAAGTTTGACTGCATAACCCATGATTGTCAGTGAAGTGTTTGCAGTATGGCAAAACATGGCATTTGGAGTACAGCATTTCAGATGTATCTGGGCCACAGCTTCAAACTGAGGTGCATGTGAGGGATGCAACAAGGATGCATCTTAATTCGTTATGGGATACAGCGGTACATGAACGGACAGAACTAGTGGCTGAGCAGCAGCACTAGGTTGCCATCAAGTGGTATATTCATTGATATATGTGTAATCAGAGTGGTTATGGCTGACTGCCATGAGCTGAATGAAGAAAAAAAATACAAACTTTTCTGTTTTTCATCTCTCTGAGTTATCCCCATCTCCTTAGAGTTATCCCCTTTTACTAGTGATTTGATAAAGTAGGGTAAATAAAGTGGGATTGATAAAGTCTTGTTCACTGACAGTATGAATGAAACATCTTAAGAAATTTTTCAAATAATACACTTCTGGTATGACTTTGAGATACTTCTGGGAGTCCTGAATAATTATGAATATTAGCTATTGACTGTTCATCATAACTTAAGATGAAAGAATTTGAATTATACTCTTTTCCCCAGACACAGCTTCAGCAAAAATAACATGAAAAATGTATTTTCTGTTTATCAGGGCATCAGCCCTTCAACTTCATTGACATTGTCATCCACCACCACTGCTGTCATCACAAGAACAGTTACTAGAACACTTCCTCTAAAGGAGAAAATGCACTTAGTCTATGCGAAAGCACAGCATCTGCCAAATATCAACAAACAGTCTCAAAGTATAAAAGATCTGGAGATCCAACTGCTGCAAGTGGAGTGTGAAGAACTCAAAAATCGGCTAGGATGCTTAAGGGTAGGTAAAAATCCACTTCTGCTATTAATATCCAACTGTGCTGGTGAACAGTTACATTGAAAATAGTCTTATTAATAGAGGTGTTAAAACCAAGTAGAAAAGATGTTTTTCTGCTAGTTTTTTGGTTCAGACAGCTTATTGACATTAAATATTTTGTAAATTATCATAGGTAGAAGAGAGTTTGGGTCTGAATTCACACTACTTCTGGTTCAACCTTGAGTTCAGACTTTACTAAGGATATATGCTTGTACTCGGCTTAGTGAGTGCTACTCACAGCTTTTAATTACTGTACTAACTTCTCAGCATTGTCTTGCACTAATCTTCCTATTGTGTTCTACCAGCTGAACCTCACAGTCCTCTGTTGCAGTATGAGCACTAGCAACATACCATGTAAGAGGAACTTTTTACACTACTTTCAGAAAAGTGAAGAGTTGTTGAGTTGCGCATGTTGTTTTCTGCCTCAGCCTAACCTATTAGCTGCCTGACTTGACTAGTAACCAGAGGACTACTAAGCATGGAGGCTTCCGGCATAAGTAGTGTAGGATGTTGTGCTGCTGATGCCGTGAAGAAATACCTTGCTGCCTAGGTGGCAGAAGTTTATTAAATTAAGCACAGAAAGCCCCATGCATAAATACAGATACTGTGCTATGGCAGATGTTGTAGTTTACCTAGAAATTCAGCTATGGCAAATTCTATGTTACTATCATTGTATATTTGAGAAAATAGAAACTAGAAAAAAACTCCTGTCATGCAGGAAGGGCTGATGGGGCAGAAGCCAAGTGATATGGAGGAGTTACTGAAACAATCTCAAAGAGAGCTGTTGTGGCTTCAGAGACAGCTGTCCTTTATTTCATCAGGAGGCCCTATGTGTGTTTTGGCAGCTAGCAAGGTGAGTTCATTATTTTTTTGATCTTGCTTCACTGTACAAAGTAGAATTAGAAAGGGGAGGGTTTATCCTCATTTTTGCTTGTTTTAGTGAAACTTCATGTACTGCCATTGTTACTTTTCATCCTAAGTGTAATGAGAGGAAGACTGGCTTTTCAGAATGTATTTTAAATAATTGTTGCCTGTAATTCATAGGGACTGGAAAGAACATGAGATTTTTTATGACCTGTGAAAATGTACGTAGTTTTACCATTAAAGTGGCAGTTTGTAGAGCTCTGTTGTGTAAGAAAAGATGCCTTGTATTTTATCACTTTTACTAAAGAGAACTTTCCATCAGAAGATAGAATTGTTATATTGAGATTGCTATTCTGCGTGGATTTCTTGGCATGAGGTACAGGACTGTAATCCCCTTTTTCCTCTCAGCAACACCGTTACCAGACGTTCCTAGTTACAAGCAGCCTATCATCAGCATAGCTGCATCCAGCCCTAAACTGGCAATAAAATGACTGTGAAGCTTCTTCATATTTGATACTGCCATTTGGCCATATAAATGACGGAAAAAATGGTAAACTATTTATGTTAACGGTGTCTTAATATCTTATAGCTCCTATAAAACATGAGCCATGGCATAACAAGTTGAATGTGTTAAGTTTTGAAGACTCAGGTTTCTAAACAGTTGCTTGTGACAACATGTTTTAAAATCTTCATAGGAGTATATCTGTGCTGACAGTTTTAAAAATTAGTTGCTGTTTTGTTTTTGCAGCATGACTTGTCTAAACTGATTCATTCAATTGTTCCAAATTTTTGAAAACAAGGTTCCCCAAAAGTTTATGATAATGTATATATTTATATATATACCTATACACACACACACCCATATACAGATATACATGCTTTACATCCATCCATGAAAAGGAGTGAGAAGAGTTGATTTTTGTCTAGCGTAATGTAATAATCATGCCATTTGATATCTTTGACAGTGATCTGACTTATCTTTATGCATCTGGTTTAGCAAATTTTTGCTTTGTTTATACAAATGCGCATAAAACAATAGATAACGTTTGGCTGGTCTCCAGTCTAGACATGATAGATTTCCGGAATGTGTCACCTGGAATCTTCTGGTACCACTTTGCATCATATTCTGCAGATCTGTATTTGTTGCTGAAGCACAGTAGGGTAAGTGCTAATATACAGTCATAGTCAGAAGGAATGACTGCAGTTAAAGTTTGCACATAGCTCAACTGAGAGAAAATCTTGCCAAAATTAGATTTTTTTTTTTTAACCAAAACCCAATTTGTGTCACAAACTGGTTATAAAAGTAAGACTGTACTTGTCTGATGATCAAAGCCATCATCTAATCTGGGAATGTGTACCTGAGTAGGAACAGCTTTTCTCTAAAAGTACCAAAGTTGTGTTTTGTTGTTCCCAGTACTCTCATGAGTAATCTCAGGGAAGTCATTGAGGCTGAGTTATGCACAAATGATGAGTGGTCTTGGATACCTTATTTTTAGATATCACACTTTCCGTTGAAAAAAACTGTAGTCCTCCTAGAATGTGTCAAGTCAGACCTTCAGAGAAGAAAGCGGTCAATATCTATAACTTTTTTCCTTTTTTTTTTTTTTTCTGGCAATATCACAGAACAGAGGATCAGATTTGTAGCTGTTTAGTTGCTGTAGTGAGAGACAGATTTTTCAGATACAGCCAGTTACTTTGAAGATTGCATTGTGATATGCTGTGTTGTATTTTCATTCCCAACCTCTGAAGATAAATGTTTTTCATCCAAGCAACACTGGCAGAACTCTGTGTTGCCAGAAGCTGTGGGAGTAAAGATCTTAGTAGGGTTCTCAAATTTATTGGTGCTTGGGAATGGGAATATACAGAAATATTAGATAATGCCATTTTGGAAGAATTGTTTGTCTGGTTAGTAAACATCATGGTTCAAGGTTTAAATTTATCATGGACTGGAAATCCAGATAAAGATGAAATTTGAGAAAGAGATCACCCCAGGGATGCTTCTTTCATGGCTCTTAATACCTTCCAGTGAAGCATTTGGTGCTGACAGTTCCTGGCAATTAAGAGTACTCTCCATGTATTCAGCTTCATAAAGAAGTGTTAGACTTTGGGGTAAATGTGGCTGTTCTTGTAAATGCCAAACTCTTCTGAAAATTCTCCCTCTCTTCCTCACTTTGCCTGATTATAAAACTGTGAAAAGACAGATATTCGTAAAGGAACTGTAAATTAATGTTGTCTGTTTCAGTCACACGGATACTTCATTTCTGAGATAAAGGGGAGAGAATATTAAATGGAGAAATGTATTTCTGCAGATATTTTAACAGGTTTTAATAAAATAGTGTCTTGGGAGTGCTATATTTCCTTCCCCTCTTAAATATTGAAAGGAAAATATTGAAGTTTCAATCAGCATAACTTCATATGTTATCTAGATAATTTAACCATTGGTAGCCTTTAGAATTCAGTTATGTTATAGTAAATGCACTGCCAAAGTTGTCAGATTCGGTGTCAGATGCTCTCTGCTGTTTAAAAAAGAAAAAAAAATTAGATCAGCTTTTTAAAAAATATATTTATTTATTTAAAATCACTCCCTTTATCCCCTTCCAGTGTCTCCCTCTAGTTTCTGGGTAGATGCTGGTTGCATAGTTAGAAGTTTTTGTGTGGTTCTATTGGGTATAGTTTTCTTTAGAAGAGGAAGGGCCGAATGGTTAGGATGCTCCAGGTAATCTGTCTTAATACCCTTCTGCATTTGAATTCCTAAGCCTTCCATTGGGCAGGCTTGTGAGTGAAAAAAAATTGCAGCTCACATTTACAGTTCATTGGTTCGTGCCAGTAGGCCACAGATGACCTACTGAGAAGATCCTGTGATAGCATTACTTGGAGGTAAAATAAAATCTCCCAACACCCGCCTCCCCCTCAGCCCCCCCCTCCTTGAAACACACCCTTGCTGAGATCCCACTTGCTGCTTGTCAGCTCCTGTCCATGCTCCCTGCTGCTGTGTCTGGGTTAATACTATGTGAAAGAGAAACTGGCAAATAGGGAAAGCCATCTTTGTGTGCGTATGTGTGTGCGAACACTGCTGTTTCATAGGCTCTGGCAGCTGCTGCATGGCCGATGATGCTTGCTCTCTTTTCACCCTGCCTCCCTGCAGACAACTAATGAATCATTTCTAGCTTGAATACAAGCAGTGCAAACACACCAATGCTGCTGCTGCCGCCACTGCCGCCTCTCTCAACAAGGTTGTAATTTGACACAGTAGATTGCAGTCCTCTCGGCAATGATCTTGCTGAACATCGGAAGCACTTGATTTGAAGGTATGCTGAGATTTCACCCCTTCTAAAAATAGCTGTGTCTGTTAAATGCTTTATGGGCCAAATGAGGGTGGGAGGGCTGAAGATTTATAGGTGTGTTTAGGGGGGAAATCCTCCTTTTAGTTACCAGTAATGCTGCAGTAACTCTTATCAGAGGCAGACAAACTTTATTATTCTGCTGTAATTTGATGATGCCCTTCACCGGATCTTTTTTTCTAGGTGCTGCTTAGAATAATAAAATGTGTTATTATGCATGAGCACTAGGTAGAGGGATTAAACTCTTGCTAGATTATTCCATCCTCCCTCCTATTGATGTTTAATCTGATGTCATTTTCCAGTCACTTTTATGGTTCCCTATAAAATACATTGTATATAGGCAGGTTTGATGCCATGTTTCTTTTCTGCATTTAGTGTCTGTGGGCAAAGTTAGTAATATTGGCTGTCAACACTCCCCTTCCCCCACTGTCCCCCCCCACCTCCCCCCAGCCAAGAACTGTGCATATTCACAGTATCTGTTTTCTTTGCAGATATACATTGTCATGTCATGGCAAAGTCATCAGTGTGACTACTCTCTCCTCAGAGATATTGTTAATGAAATTATCTGTGGTATTTCTCTGGCATCTAATGCTAAATTGCACTAATAACGAGTAAATATCTCACCCTTTTTTGGTAGGAGGGAGAAATTTTCTGAGGCTGTACATATGGACAAACTATACATAGCAGTATTTGTGGGAAGTGTGTTATGCATTTGGATGTATAGAACAGTATAATAACATTTTATTATAGCATGTATATATAAATACTCATTAATTAGTTACCATGTACCAGAATGCTCTGTTCACTATTACAGGGGATACTGCAGGGTTTTTTTATTAACCTCTTTTCAAAATTGGCTATTGTATACAGTGTTGGGCAGAGAAGGTATGTTTTTTCCAAGAGTGATGTGATGGTCGGCATTACAGTTGTACATGGTCTTAGTAGAATTTTAACTGAGGTAAATACAAGTGCATATGAAGGCTTTGGGTTTTCTTTTTAAGCTACTGCTTTCTGTTATTTTAGTGATAAAACCAGGCTTTTATGTCCAGTGAAGATAGTGATGCAGAGTTTATATATAAAATAGCTCAACAGAATAACTTATTAATGAGGCACGTCATTGCATCTAGTAATTACAGAGTCAGCTCCTTAATTAATTGGAAATATTTTGAAGAAATATCTAAAGTTGAAGCCATTGATCTTAATATTAAGAACTGCACCAAGTGTGCAGAGACAAGGAGATACTACTGTGACTGCCATCAACAAAATACAAATAAGGACTATTACTTAGCAAGGTAGCACAGCTGCCTTAAGAATACAGTATGAAATATTAAAACACGGACCAAGTGGTAGAATGGAAATTAAAACATCACCTGAAATTCAGTAAGATTAAAACAAACAAAAAAAAAGCAGTATAAATGAACTGGTATGAAAGTTACTGTAGTCACTTTATATTTCACCTTTTTTGATCAGAAGGTATAGCGTTTTTATTAGAGGAGGGCTTGCAAGTCTACCTTGCTGACAAATGAGGAAGGCAGTTCAGATCAAATCTTGCAGATGTCAGCCAGGATTCACCAATGTAGACAGCCTATCGAATACATTTGCATTATTTCTGGTACTTTAAAGGAGGGTGTTGGGTCTTTTTTAGGTGACTCTTGGTTATTTTTGTTAAAGAGATCTGGTGGTCCTGAATAATGCTTTTAGGTGGATGACGTCCTTTATAATAGCAAAAACCCTACTCCAGATGAAACTAGCAAAGTGGTCATGTTCCCTGCAGACTAGAGAGCAACCTGTCTTTTTCTTTGCTAGATATCTGAATTTGTTCCAGCCTGCTAACAAACAGTGTGGCTGTATTAGAGGCAGTGAACAGACATGCAGTATTATTTTACATACAGCTTAATATATTTGGGTGTAATTGGAGCATCATTTTGAGAAAACAGATGTGTTGGATTTTCTAGAATTATAAACAAATTTCAGCTTTAAAATGACACATGGGTTTTAGAGATAGGAAAAGTGAGACATAACAAAATATGGGTCAGTGCAGTACTACCATTTTCTGTATGAATATGAGTTGAATAGCTGATGCATGCTACTTCAGTTAACCGATAATTATAAATTCAGAAATCTTAAGCATCTCTATATGTGTGGTTGATCTCATGCTGATGCAAGCTAGGTATGTACTTCTGCATATATACAAAATGCGTACCTCTTTGAATGTACACTCACTGAATTTTAGATATGTGGTGGATATGTACACTCGTAGTTTAGATATGCATATGATACTGAGTATGATGTATAAGCTCAAAGGTGCATATTCTGATAATAGCCTATTATGGAAGTATGAGCTTTCCTGGATTGCCAGGACTAGAAATCAGATGCCTGTGCTCGTGGGATAACTGTTGTCCTTTGGTATAAGGGATTTTCATTGCTGTGTGTCAGAGGCCCCACAGTGTATCAAAATTAAATATCCAAAAATCACACTTAACTGCTATTCTGAGATAAGGAACCAGTTCGTCATGCATCACACTCATGTCTGTTCTACATTTATGTTGGATGAAGAATGGTTTGAGAGTAAAGGCTATTTTTCATTTCATTGAAACTGTTAAAGGCCCTCTTCACTACAATGAAATATGTCACATTTACCTGAAATATTTGTTAGTGAAGATTTTTTTCCTGGAATGTATTTACATTTTAATATTTAGCAAAAGCTGCTGACTAAAGTGGAATTTTGTGTAAATCCTTTGTTTTGTTTCTCCTTTGCTTTTTGATAGCATTATCTTGTCATGTCCAGCGAGCTCTCTGATCGAACGGCAAATATGTAGGTAACATTTCTTCTCTATCATTTTTCAGAGCTTTTCCTGCATAGTACTAAGTAACTTAAATCTGTTTAAGATTTTCTGGAGAATGCCTGGTACCACTAATGATGATATCTTTTCTGATCGTTGATGTTCCAGGCTGACTGTCCACCACAGGCGCAAATTGCCATGAAGCATTGCTGACATTAACAAAATGCATTTGGTGCTCATTTCTGTTAGGATTTAAAAATAATATATTGAGTTCATGGTTAAAAATAGAATCGGAATGTAGCCATGATGCTGGTAAAATTCAGCTTCTTCAAAGCAACGTGTCATGAAACCAATTGTTATCCACCAGTGAAAAGAAAGCTTCTCTCAGGCTCATTTGCACAGAGAACATTCTTAGGAGATGGCAATGATAACATTCCCCGGGGGAATAATAGTTAAGAATCCTCTAGGGCAGCTGGTTGACACTGAAGTTTGAATGTGGTCAATGTGGGTTAACTCATCTTTCTTTTTTTTTTTGCTAACTGAACCATCCTTTGTTAAATACTATGTTGGAGTTAGTTGTATTCATTCTGTATAGTATGATTCCAAAGGCACCTGTGATTGGCATTTTGGCAAGGAAACTGATAGGCTTGTGGCTCAACAGTTTGGCTGATAGGCTTGTGCTTGTAATGTGGGACTCGGTAAGAAAATTGGAGTGTGACTTGCAGCTTTGCTGCAGATTCTGTGAATGGCCCTGGGCAAAGCACTTAGTATCTCTTGGGCTCTGTTCCCTTTCTGTAAAAGGGAATAATATGAACCCTTTACACAACATTCTACTTATTTTATCTGCCTAGAAAATAAGACCTTGAGACCAAAGGCTGTTCCCTCCCATGGGATGCTGAATCCCAATGGAGGCTTCTAGATGCTACTTATAAATAGACTTGACAGTCTGGGTCGTATGTTGCTGATCTGTAGAAAAATGTTTCCAAGGGTCAGAAGAATCTGAATGGATTCTGAGCTTTTTGAAATAACATGTTTGATTTGCTAAACTTCCTATTATGCTCATAGGTTTATTCAGTTTGGAATGAAGAGCTGAGTGTCCTTGATGGTAGCAGTGGTTTGGTAGAAACATTCACAGTGCAAAAGTCAGGACACAGGAAGCAGGACTGTGAGATAGATTTTTTTTTTTTCTTTTTTTGAACTGTGATAGTTTACCTTTTAAACTGTGAAGTTTTACCTTTTCTATAGTGCAAACAGTATAACGCTGTTTCTAAGGCAATAAATACTACTGTGATGAATGTTCAATGTTGATTTCTAGTCAGCAGCAGTGCACAATATTACTGTGAAGAAACCAAGGGGAAAGCATTGTGGACATAATAGTATATAGGCGCAGTCTCTTTTCTCTGTTCTCATCTAATGACAATTAGAAATTATCTTCCATTTTTTCTTTAAAAAACATCCTGTAATTAGCCCTTTAGTATGTTATCTTTAAGTCCTGTTCCGGACACAATGGGCTGATGGGCGGTCAGCATCTGAATCCCCTTCCTCCCACACTCCACCTCCACTGGGACAAGACTGATTTTTCTTTTTTCTTTTTTTTCCAAGGAGCATAAGTAATTTTTGTAGACAGGTTTAATTATGTTTTTACACTTGATGTTTGGAAAAAAAGCCCCAGAACAACAACAACCCCCCCCCCCTTGCCTATTTTAGAGGAAAAATAAGCCCCTTTTGAGCCAAGTTTACTTTGCTTAGGGTTAGCTTAGAAAAATCCTAAATGGAGAGAAACTTTTTCAAGATGAAATTGTTCCCTGGCTTCACCATTTCAACTGTTACTCTGAATATATCTGTATCTCCTTTCTATACTGTTGAAAAACGTCATTTGCTACTCCTGTATGGAATATCATGGTGCCTTTTCACTGACACAGTAAGTACATTTCTAGCAAGTACACTGTTGTTTGATTTGCTTAAAAATATTCTCCGATATCAATCAACAGGGACTTTCATAGATCTATGTCAGTTTACACCAAGAGGGATAGCTGAACACAGTGTATCTCAGAGTGTGCTAATGTGCTTAACTCTTGCTGAAGACAGGCAGAGTTGATGGTGCTTAGAATTCATCTGGATGAAGCTCACGGTTGTCACTAAAACAAGCAATATGTGGCTGAATCTGTCCCATGTTCACTGCATTTTTCCTTTTCTATTACAGTCAGTTTTACCTACTGGTTAAATCCTCCTTTCTGTTTTCCCTAGTTGTCCTCTCCCCAATTATGTATGTAGCTTAGAACATTTAAGAATATTCTCTGTCAGTTCCAGGCGTATTTTTTTTTCTCCTTCTCTCTTGTTTACTGCTTGCTAATTAAATTTTGTAGGTGGCAGTTTGAAATCTTAGTGGGACGTGTCATGTGACTGCTAATGCTCTGCAGATCTCTATTACATAACCTTTAAGTAGTTTGGGAAAATGTGCTTGTGTCATATTGGGCCTGACATAAGGCTCTGTCTGAAGCCAACAGTCTGATCAGTGGGTTTTTTTTGTTTGTTTGTTTGTTTTTGGGTTTTTTGTTTTTTTTATATAGAATGACTATAGAAATCTTGTGGACAGTTTGTTCTGGCACAAGATTTGTGCCCTCAATTGTCAGGCCAGTTCTCTTATTTCCCTGAAATGCTTTGCAGTCTGCAGTGTCTGCCTTTCCTGTGGGGAGGAAGAGGGGAAGGGTTAGGTTTAAACACTCTGACATGCCAGGTAATGATCAAATTAATATTACATGCGATATGCTAGAATCCTTTCTGTTTTCTTGATAGGTTTGTTCTAGATTTGAAATGACCAGAGTGCAGAACAAATATAGGAAACCTCTCAATCTCCCTCCCCCACCCGCCTTTCCCTGCCATGAATCTTAATTGGGCTCTGGTGCATTATGTAAAATGAAAACATAAATCAATAGAGAAGTTTAAAAACTGCTATGTAGGGATGATCAATTTTTAATGCATGGTAATTCATTAGGTTGCTGTTTTGCGAAAGGAGCACTTCTGTAAGTGATAGCAGTGTATCCACTCATCCCTCCTTTCTCTTTTCCTGAACCAGCATAATCTTTTGGTCCTACTTTGCATACAGTTACATATTTTTGTTGCCTGGAATGTATTTATACACTATCCAATAGTGCTTAAGCACTTCATAGTTGATTGATCAGCTTTCTGCCCTGAAGAATTTAAGTCTCATTTTGGTTCCCTGGCCACGATACAGGCTTTGGAGTCTGGGTCTTGTTTGTGGCTCTGATAGTCAACGTGCTGTGTGTTCTTAAGGAAATCACATCAGCTCTTTCTGCCTCAGTTTATCTGTTGGGAGGGCTCAGTGACAAAGAGCCTCTGTAGCCCAGGAACAAAAGTTGCAGTCAAGAGCAACTGGATGAAATGCTTTTTTTGTGATTGTGTGAACTTGTATTTTATTCTAGAGTAGCCCCTAGTTTGTAATAGCACTTTTCAGTGAAAGCTCTTCACAAAGTGCTTTAGAATGGTAGTTAGTATCATTCTGTCCATTTTCTAGATGAGAAATTTCAGTGTGCTTCAGGTTTATTTGCCCAAGATCACTCAGCAGGGTCAGTGGCAGATCTATGGATATTGCTTGCTGAGTCCGGTTCAATATGTTTTCCATTGTATTGCTTCTCCTAATTAAATGTTGTAGATCAAGGGAAGAGGGGTATGTATTGATCTTTTTAAAATAGGCTTTCTTTTGTTTCACTTTAAGTTTTATGACTCTGCCTATATGCTACTTATACCGAAGAGTTTATTAAAATTTATTAAATTTAATTTAAAAAATTTTAATTACTACTATCATAAATCATGGTGGCTATAATCAGGTTGTATATTCTCTTGGTGGCTGCCTGCTTACCTGCTGGGTATACAAAAGCTGCAAATGTTTAAATCATGATCTCTACAAATGTATACATCATACATTTTCCTGTGATTTAGTTGCTTTGGCTTATTTTAAGAGTATGTAGGTACAGTGTTGCCTGTTGTTAACACTTCCATTACCTACTAAGAGGACTAAGACTGACTCTGCAGTGATTTGGTCTGCATTCTTGAGTATGCGAGTGTGTGTGTGTGCACGCGCGCGCACGTGTGTGTGGGGGATTTAAATTAGTCTCATGGAATAAATAGAAGGACGTCTGTTGGCTGGTGGATGAATTAGGAGGATGAGAGCAAAGAAACAATTAAAGCAGTTTTGTGTATGTGTGGTGAGGGAGATGGGGACAGCTAATGATTTTGTGTTTTAAAGGAACCCTGTTACTAAGTCAGTTTGTGTTATGAACGTGCATAGATTCTCTAGTCAAGATCGAGGCGGCCTCTTCCAGTTCACATGCTTTAGGGTCATGTAGTAAGAAGAGCGCTGTCACCCTGGGGTACTTTCAGTCCTGCATGATATCAGGATGCAGCAGGTGGCTGACCCAAATAAATGGTGTGAGACATGGAGACTTACAGGAGAAGAAAAGCTTTTCTGCACTGTCAGCAATAATCCAAGCTTGCTCCCTGCCTAGCCATTCTGAATTGGCTGTGCTCTGTAGATATCTTGCCAGTGATGAGTGTTAGGGAGCAGAAACTTTGAAGGTCTTTCCTTGAGGATTCCTATCAAGGAAGAAATGTAAGTATGGATGTTATAAATTTTAGAGTAGTGTCATGTATTCATATTTTTGATAAGGGAGAGGTGATTTGGAAGAAAGGGTAGATCCTTCGTGTTATGCCAGTTGTTTTAGCTCTGATGGCTTCAGTGGACTTAAGCTTATTTCCAACAATGATGGTAGCTCACATATCTTTTTATAGAGAGAATACTGTTCTAAAGGCTGAAGAAATATCTCCTGAAGCCAGAGTAAAGCAACCCTGTTCAGCGACTTTTCTGTAGATGTTGATTCCACCTGTTGGATGCAAAGGAGAGTTTTACCAGCTTTGATATTGATAGATACTAGTTATCATCAACTGTAAACCTTATGCTTAGCTTTTAACCTTTCTGTTTTTCTTTTTAGAAAACTTCTATTTAATTTCAGTGAGTACTGTTAAAAGTAAATGAAATCTAAAGAGCTCCAAGCTATTGATATTTAGATGACCAAATGATAGAAGTTTCGTAATACATAATTTTTTCTTGATATTTGGCTTATGGAAGTTGTCTTAAAATAATTTAGAAAACAGAATGAGAAACAGAAGGAGAAATGAAGAAAAGCTCTCTATGATAATAAGAGCTAAAAGAATCAAATAGTGAATGAGCTCATTGCAAGAAGATACAGGGATCAGAACCAGCATTTATTTTAAATTTGCAGTAAAAGCCACTTTTGTGAAGAAAACTGAGGTCCATTTTGCAAGATTTTCTGAAGTGAATGATGTGGAAAGGAAAAGGATGGGATACGGAAAGACGTCCCAGTTGTTTGCATTTACCAGAATGCTACTCCTGGGCGAGCATGGTGATGGCTGGGAACCAGTATGAGAGATCCATAAATTGCTGTGCCTTGGCAAGTTCTAAGTCTAGAGCCAAACTTTTTAGTTAAAATTCCTATCTTCAGAGAGCTTTCATGGGAAAAGAGGAAGGGGAGCAAAAGCCTTCTGCTCTAAAAAATAAACAGGCCTTCTTAAAATCTCAGGCTACAAGCCCTATGTGATATTAGGGGAATTTCTGGTGCTGTGGTGCAACTCCGAATTAGACTGGTCAGTCCATGTATTACTGTGTCTGTGTAACTTGGTAATAATTCAGATATATACCTACCATTTGCAACATGTATTCTAGACAGCAAATCATTAGACCTTCACTGAAATGTCTATTTTCTTGGCTTCTTTTAAAATTCTCAGCTTAAAAGATGCCAAAGAAAAGGGATGCACTGAAATTTTAAAGCAGAGAGCAAAACTAATTTCTTGCCCTCATACAGAATATCGAAACTTAACATTCTGACTCTGATGAAGGAGATGCTTAAACAGACACAAATAAAGTAATAATAATAAAAAAAACCCTAGAGCAATCCATTGGTGTTTCTTTTGGCTAATGGCTAGCTTCAGAAATCAGTCTTGGTGTCAGTTTTGTACAAGGTATTAAAATTTTGATTGAATTCTAGTTATTAATGTGCTAAACTCCAGTTTATAGTGGAAGTTTTTTTAATTTGGCCTGCATAAGTGGAAACTGTACTTTTTCTGAATTCTATTTATATTTTATAGAATTTCATTTTTCCTTTTGAAACGAGGGATGAATCTGATTAATGTTAGTCAAGCGAAGTGCTGCCTGAATGCTGTAGTGCAATGGAGACATGCTGAGAGCCTCTTGCTGCTGCTGCAATGGAGGATCAGGTTTAGAGGACATGCCTACAGTGTTTTTTTTTTTTTTTAACAGCTATGGAAGATGGCTTGTTAAAATTACTTTATAGATCTATATTCATCCTAGTAGTCATATATTATACACTAGTATGAGTGAGCTTCATGATGAGTATTAGATCCCTTTTGCTTAACGATAGCATGGCTACACTGCTGACATCAGTGGTGTAATGTACTTGTGTCTGCAGGGCTCAGGTGTTTTTATTGATTCTTTGTGAAAAACTGCTCTGAGCAGAGAGCAGTAAACGTAACATTTGTGTACTGTAAATAAATAAATCCCCATATGTTTCATTAGACATAACTGTCAACTTTGATGCAATAAGTATGTGTTTCTAAAAGTAACATTGAACAACTTGTGTGTTTTCTATTTCTGATCTGCGGGAAGAGCTGCTGGCCTGGTCCTGAGTACAAACATCAACCCATTGAACATGCCTCAAAGAGCTTTCAGTCCAATTACACAGCTGGACACAACAGACAGATGCAGCATTTGAGGGAGCACAGAGGAGAAGCCTCCTCCTTCTTCCCCCCACCCCACTTTTTACCCGTAAATGAAAGAACGTAAGAAATGAGATATTATTTCCATCATAAATAATGGAAATGATTTATGTACACTATGAAACACTATGCATTTTAAAGCTCTACCTTTTTTTGTTTGGGGGTTTGTGTTCAAGAAAGATGAACTCAAACTGGAACAAACCAAAGAAGGCCCGTATAAATTACAAAGGAATTCAGACGGCTTATATTATGAGAGAACACTAAAAGAGCTTGTTTTTAGTCTAATAAAACAGTGACAAAAGGGATAGGTAATAAACAGTCTTGTTTCATCACTAATTCTGCCTTTTACAGTTTTTGGAGTTAAGCATACACCTAACACTTAGCATTCCAATTCAAACCCCAAAAGATTGTCAAGATGATAAAAGCCCTCAATAAATGTTATAAAACTGTTCGTGTTTAATGTAATTTGTCAGTAACATCTGTCTGAGGTTTAACCTGGGTTCTGTTTTTACTGTATTTAAATGCCTCATGGACTCATTTGCTGTCTGAATTCAGTAATTCTCAATGAAACCATTCTTGAAAGTCCTACTTATATAAGAAAACTCTTTTCTTTTTCCTTTTTTATTGGCTGTTGTAATGCTTACATGGTGGTATTTTTCTCAATATAGGTAACTGAATAATTTAAAAAGCAAACAAAGCTGCTGATGAAAAGATATGTCTGTTTTGAAAGTCCTGGGTTTTTCCTAATCTCTCATTGCCATAGTACTCACAATACTGTGAATAGTTCTGCTGTTCATTTTTAGGGTTTTCTCAAAGGTATTCCTTGGAAGAACAGGTTCTAATTTCAAATTGTTATTCCTAGAGGATCAAATATATTGTAATTTGCACTGTCTCAAGAATTCCTGCACGGGGTTTATGCCGAATGGAAGACAATCGTGAAGATGGGGGAAAAGCATCCAGGGAAGTGTAATGTGTTCATAGCAAACCCAGAGGGGAACATCTGTTATTAAGTGAAGAGTTAGGGAAGTGATTTAAAGAACAGTCACATAACAGATAGTTAGAACTCAGTAAATGCGTGCAAGGGTGATTTAAAACATGATGCGTCTTCATTCCAACCAAATGCAAGGCATCAGCAGTCTCTGCACCAATGAATAACTAATTAGTGCTTCTCTCTACATAACTTAAGCTCACACAAAGCCATTTTCTGGAAGGCTAGCAAAAAGGGTAGTTGTTCAGGTCTGAAATATACGGGTTACCCTTAGACTGTCTTAAATTCTGGCCAGTTCTTAGAAGCCTACATAAGCAGAATTCCTGATGAATTGATTCATAAAATTTTTGTGTCTATATTTTTTTTCATCATTCCAAAAGAGAAAACTCATGTGTGCATGCATACTTGCCAGCTCCTCATAATATGTAGCTTGAGTTTCMATTTCCTGAAATATCTTCAGAATATTCTGAGGATGCTCTCAGGAAAGCAGGCAGCTGGGATATAGTAAAACTGATGTTAATGGGAATAGTGCTTTTGCTCCTTTGATTTAACTATGCAAGAAGCAAGGGAAATAGCTTTAAGTTGATTGATAGATGGAAATCTGGTAATCCTGCAGCTTTTGGGAACTGATCTGAACCTGGTTCCAGAACAAAGAGCTTGAAGAAGCCCCCTGCACAAAATGTTGTTTAAAGTGTTTAGCGCACAGTGCCGGGTTTGTTTGATTCAACTGTAAAGAGAAAATTGAAGATCCATTTCTGAACTTAGCAGCAGAACTTCTTTAAAGTTAAAATTAGAAACAAGCAGCACCTCTTAAAATGACTGTAGAAGCCATTTCCTTCTTTATCCATCTTCTGCACAAGCAATACCATTCATGAAAGGACCGTTCAAAATTTGCCTTACCTTACTACGAAGTCACACTGATTCTGGAAAGCGGACTGGGACAAAAGACAGCAGCTAATCATGTGAAGGGAGAAGGGAGAGCAGGCACACAACTGGAGACAATTTAGAGTGGCAGCCTCTCATGCATCTACTTTAAGTAGAATGACTTATTAATAGATATTCAATTTTCTTTTCACAAATACAAAAGGTCATGCTAACAAATGGCTCCCCTTTGGGGTAAGCTTTTCAGTTTAAAGATAGCCTATTTTTTTCCTGTTACTTTGCTTTCTTTTGGCTTTATCTTTGTTACCTGGATTGATCATTGTGGGTTATTGCCTTCTTTTCCATCTTTTCCATCTTTAGAATGGTTCCAGAACAGTTCTGCTTGAGCCCAACCTGGAGATCGGGTTGGAAATGATTATGCATATAGAAACCTTAGCTGTGGGGCTGTCTATGTACACTACCTTCACATTTTGTCTCCAGGCAGTTTTTTTTGATACTGGTAGTATATAAATGATTCCACTTCAGTGAGGTGAAAGAAGGTTTGGAAACATGAAGCTCCTAGCTTTATTGTTTTGGTTATGTTTCTGACTCTGCATATGTATGTTTGCTTAGAAAGGAATGGCGGTAAATTGCCTTTTACAAGGATGGGCTTCCTAATGGTTAAGTGTTAAATTCGTTATTGCATGGACACGTTGTAGGTTTTATGGATTCATATGATACACTTCGTCTTTCATCTTGGGATTTTAAAGTACTTACAGACATTAATTAACAAAGTCTTACTGCATATCCGTGTGGTAAGAACAATTATTATTCCCATTTTGTTTAAAAGGGCAAATGATTTCCCCAAGCTTCTGCAGTGAGTTGGTGGCAGAGCTGAGAATGGGATCTAGGCATTCTGCCTGACCCATATCCCAGCTCCGCTGAGTGAACTGGCTGGGAAATGGGTTCATTTCTGTAAAATATACACAAAACTTTTCCAGTGCTCAATTCTTTACTATCCTGATGCAGAAACTTAAAAAAAAAAAAAAAAGTACAGTTGTGTACAGTAGCCATGAAGGGTTGGGAGGAGGAACAATCTGTGATAGAGACAGAGATAATATTATTGACTGCGTAACAGGTGTTTGTAGTTCCCTGCAAGAAGCTAGTAACTATGTCTGACTCACTCTGCAAATACTGCTTTTTACTTCCATCCTGGATACAGTGGAGGCAGAAGTCCAGATTGAGGGCTAGCATGGAGTAGTTTCTGTTGCAGATAAGCAAACTGCATTTATTACAGTTGCTGAAAAAGGTATTCATTGTTACTGGTTTAGAGAGATTGCTCAAGCAATGTTGCTTAAAATTCTCCCTTTGTGTTGCCAGCAAACATTATTGCCTGATATCCAAATATGAAGATATTTTTATTTGTTTGTTATGTAACAGGATTCAGTTCCCTTTTCCACCCTTGCTTCCTAATGTGCTAGTTTGTAGGATGTACTTGGAAATGTGTGCAACACAATCTGATCACTTAGAGTTTGTTTTTTTGTGGAGTTACCTTGAGTTCAGTGCTCTGAAGATTTCTGGACTGACCCCTGGTGAGCTAAATTTGTCTTTGACTATACTGTAGATCATAGCTGATGAATTGTTCTCTTAGGTTGAATAGTGCAGGTGTGTGCATCTGGCCTGGTCTTCAAAACTGGAATTTGCAGGGATACTGTGACTGGTATTTGACCTTAAGTAGCTCTCTGACTGATGGATAGGAATGTTAAATCTGCTACTACCTTAAAAATAACAAAACAAATTCTTTCTCTGACTGATGGCGAGTACTTCTGGTTCTAAAGATCTTGCTGAAGAACAAGAGATTGCTGGAGGTTTCTAAGGAATGATTCTTCCTGAGAAAATCAGGCCAGGATTTGCCTTTTTACTTAAAATTTAGAAGAAAAAAAATGTATTTCAGAACTTCGATTGTCTTGTAACATGAGCAGTGGGTTAGAGCTAGAATAGTTTAGCTCACTGTCTGTACAGGAAGTTTTTTATTAATGTAATTACTCAAGCTGCAGATAGTTAAAACATTGAAGGAATCAGGCTGGCAGCAAGCCTAATCACTGTGCAAAAATGAGCCATACCACAGCGATATTAACCTTTACCATCTGGAGCATTCTTAGTTTCCCCCTAGTGTGCTTATCTAAGCTTGTTAGCAGAACATGCAAGGTAAAGACTTAAAGGGGGAGATGTGGTTGGGCTTTTTTTTTTCTTTTTTTTCCCAGTTTTATTCATGTATTCCAATCTTGGCAGTAACAGCTTTCATAAAGAATTAAAATAGAATGTACACTAATCTGTGTGGAAGGTAAAGAGGTGGTAGCTCAATATAAAGACTGTATTCTGATTCCATTGATTATATTGTTCTCTTACTCCAGGAAGGAAATGGTAATACAAGGCTCGGCAGCAAATCGGTTACAGATAACGTGGTGTTCCCTTTAATATAGCAGAACTCTTTCCATGCAAGGGCTTTGCAACCTATTTACAGACCTCTCAAATCTGTCACATTGGAAGTGAGACTTTCACAAACTGACTCTTATCTCATTCTTTCCTCTCACCTATGGCTCTTTCTCTGTCTTCTACAGCGTGACATGGTCTGTTTCCTTGGTGCCATATGCTAGGTTTATCTTGTCAGCCTGACCTGCTGCTTGCTTCTTACATTCATGAGTGTCCATGAGGGACCATGGACTAGAGAGGGTCCATGGGCAAAAAGGTAACTGGGGATGTGCTAGCTAGCAAGGCCTGTTTCAGAGGAACTATATGAGGTGGTACATCAGCCAGCTGCAAGCTTTTGACTTTGGCCCTTCCTGTTATCTGCCCTGGCTACCCTGCTCTTGCCACTGACTCTGGGAGAGAAGAATGTAGGAAATGTAGGAAGGCAGAAACCACATTCCAGCTTAACTGAGCTGGGGCAAGCTGTGAAATATAGCATGTTTATAGCATATTTTTGGAAATATATGGACTCCACTATAAAGCTTGCTTTCATTGTGATCAGACTTCAAAAAGCATGTTATAACAACTGACCTTTGAAATTCCAGAGGTACCTTCTGCATGTGTGCAGTGATTACATGATTGTGGAGTCCGTATCGTGCCAGAGAAGGGTAGTGCCCTAAATGACTTCACTGCTGACCTACCAGCTGAACTACTAACTTGACAAAGGCTCCTTGCCAGTCATTTTAATGTGTATGAGTCATACTTTAAACTCTACCACAGTAGTTAACGCTAGTAGTTAGAATCATATGATGCTTACTTAAGAGCAAGAAAACAAGAAACTTCTAGAAAAGTTTTCTGTACAAATTCAAGGAAGAATTTAAGCTTGTGGAACCCAGTCAATCTAGACTTAGTCTAGAGATTTAGTCACAAGATTTGTATTAATAATTTTATTGGCAGTAATTAAAGAAATAGGATATCAGGGAGAAATAGAGTCTGGTTACAGGCAACAACAAAAAAAAGTAAGCTTCGAGGCATCTTCAAAGTAACCGCATTTCTAAAATGATGGAAAGTAGAAAATTACAGTGAATCTCAATTTCATTAACCCGATCAAAGAGGAAGATAGACATGCACTGCATGTCAATTCTGTTCTTTCAGTGATGAAGGTTACAGACGGAGGTTGGAGAAAATCCTTTAACTCATCTTCATATACGTGATAGGAAAGTCAAAATAAATTGATTCTTACTTACTGGGCTTAATTCTGGATCTGTGATAATTTAGTTACTTAACTTGCCTTTATTCAAAGGAGCGCCCCTGAAAAAGGGCAGGTGTCAGTAGCTATTATAGGCACAGTTTTATGTGAAATGAAGGTATAAGAGCAGCTGTATATGGGGTTTAGTTGATCTCATAAAAAAGCAAATGGGAAGTCAAAGTAATTTTTCTGCAAGTGTAGCCAGAGAAAGGACAAGTAATAGCACCAGTCACAGAGAAATCATGACCAATGACTGCTGCTCAGGCAGTATGGTACTCTAGGAATAAGTTATAAAAATCAGCTGGAGAAGAAAAGCTTTCCATTTTAAATATCTGCCTTAGGATGGAGTTGAATTATGTCTCAGATGTGCTGTTTTTTCTTTGACTATAAGAGGGCCTAGACAACTAGATCAAGTGTAGACGGTTGTATACCTCTAAGTAAAACAATCCAATAGAGATTTAAATACTCAGTTTTGTGTATGAATGTGATCCATTTTTAATAATATTAAACACCTTATATACCTATCCCTGTAATTGGAATATATTTTGAAAAATGTTTGTTTCTGGTAGGATTTGTTGATACCTCATTCATACTTTCCATGTAAGTGATTCAAAATATTTACTGTGTAAAAAGCTGGTTGGTGTGTCTTATATTAAGTGGTGGCTAGAACCGAAGCCTAGAAACTGAAGTGGACACATTCCTTTCTGATGTTAAGAGTGAAGCATTCCCAATTTATACTCCACGGGCTGAAAATCTCTTTGATTAGCCCATTAGCGCAGGGCCAGAATGACAGATTACTCACCTGTAGAGCTAAAGCTGTGGACTGCGGTGCTTTTGGAACGCAGGGGGAAGCCTGCAGTGCTCAGGTGGTTGTGCTGTAGGGCTAGTCTGTTTACTAATGTTTTTGGCTGCATACGTAGGCACAGTTCCAGTGATGCTTATGCCAAAGACTTGCATTGGAAAAAAAATGTTTTCTCTCTGCAGGTTCAATTTTTGTTTTGGCAGGTACATTTAAACTTTGTCATGACATCAGTTATAATTATCAACAGAGCCCTGATAGCAGGTGATCACAGAATTAACAGTGGTACTCCTGTTTACTGCACGAGTTGTTGAAAGTACTAAGCGTAGGAGATGATAGAAAAATTGTGGACTTTACAATACAGCTTCAAGATGTTGTTTGTCTAGTGATGGAAGACACTGTTTTTGCCAAAATGATACATTGGCTATTGCCAAAATGAGGATGTCAAACTCAAATGATTTGGCTATTGAAAGGTGCCAGCTGTTACCAGATGCCTTCTGGCTTTTGTTTTAGTTTCAGAAAATCTTTTTAGAGATGAATCTTTAGCTCTTGTCCTGTTGTTTATGTCAAAGGGAGTTAGACATTTTTCTGACAGTCATTTTCTTATAAAAAGCCACCTCAAATCCTTTTTAAAGGATTTACATGTTATGTTGATAATACTTAGGGCTTAAAGGCCGCAATTCTCCTCAGACCTCTGGCAGTATCAGTCAGGGATGATGCCAGTAATAAAGATATTAGTTACATGCGTGCAAATGAAAGAAAAATTGATCTGACTGATAGGCAACTCATTTAGATAAAAATTAACAGCCCCATGGAAAAGATAAGTATTGTTTGTGCCAGTGTATGGCTCAGAATAATTGATCATGCATGTTGCAAAAATTTTAGGTTTAAATTCTTTGCTCAGTTGGGATATAGCTGTGACAACTCTGATCTGATGTTCCTATATTGCCATGTGGACTACTGGATCCTTTGTACTTTTATAAAAAATGAAAAATGCGAAATATTTATTAATAGTGTTGTGAATTTTCATATTAAAACAAATGCTTTAGAAGATTTAACATTAATGGGTATCTGGTTTTCACAAAGACCTTTGTTTTTGGTTTTGTTCTTAGTCTGGAGATTTATACAGGTTTGAACTGAAAGCTAATGTAGAGCTTCCTTATAGTTTGTGAAAGACTGTTACGGGCACAGTTACCACAAGAGTGATTTCTTACACCAGTTTTCTCAGTACATAAAAGTTGTCTGTATTTGCAACATAAATGAAGTGGAGTAATAGGCTGGCCTTATGCTAAATAAGCTTTTTCTAATTTGTAAATTAAGTAGGTTATTTGATATTCATGCTTCATGAAAAAAATACTTCGTACTATAGAGGCATCATTTGTGTTTTTATCCTAGCTTATGCTTGTAATTTTTACCTCAAAGAGTGTTTTTTAAAAAAGCAAAACTTTCTTCTAGATATCCAGATTTTTTTTCTTCCCAAGAATCACATTTCTTGCTCTTGTCACAATGTCTTCTTGACCTGTTCTGTTGTACTCTGTTTTTGAGACGTATAGCGATATGAGTGTTTTTAGATGTAGGATTGTAATACATGGCTCATTTCCTTCAGGACCTCATGTCCAGATGATACCAAAGGAAAGTGATTTTGACTTTTGAGTCTGTCATAAAAACTTGGGCAGCAGAGTTTTCCATTGAATTTTTTAGGATAGACTTCTGCAGCTAGATGTGTAAAATAACTGAATTTAAGGGAATTTGACACAATAGCTAAAAATATGACAACCATCAAGACTGTAGTGGTCTGGAGAACTGATGCTGGCTGAAACAAGACCCATTAAGAAATTTGGAATGGTTGAGAATTTTTTTTTAAGCTGAAAAAACAGTGTAATATACAATGCCTAAAGAAGAGTAAGATTAAAGCAAGAATATGGGAAACAATAGAGACTCTTGTAAATATGAGCTTGCTCAGTGCAGCTCTCACTAGTGCTAGTTTTTGTAAAGAGTTATCAGTTTGATGGAGGAAGTGTTTGTGTGTTCAGAGAGTCAAGAATATCTGCTTCATAAAGTGAAGACAGAGCACAAGGTGATGGTGATTCATTTTAAGATATGGCAGTGAATTTCTTGAATTTCTTTAATTTGTCAACTTTATAGGGAGACTGGTGGCTTGTTTAAAAAGGTCATTGCAACTTAGACCATTGGAAATGCAGCTTGCACAGTTATTGGGCTTGAGCTGCACAGTGAACTGAGAAACAGTTACCAAGGTCAACAGGGAAATGTGCAATGACTTTTTGAATACTGTGGTTCTGGTCCTGAAAGCTGGGATGTACAGTGTTCTAGAAGGAGCTGTTCAGGGAACACACAAGCCCAGATCTTCAAAGGTCTTCAAGGGTACATATTTCTAGTGGCTAAATACCTTCAGTTTGGGACTGCCTTCCTGTTCAGGAACCAAAATGAAAGCTAGAATTTTTTTATTATTATTATTTTTTCTGAAGCACTGAGCAGGCATCCTGACCTCAGTGTACTGGGCTTTTAGAAAATACAGCCATGAAGTAATGGAGAGTTGCACTGTGGTGATGGGGATTAGTGCACAGGGGAACTATTTCAGCCCTTAAAAGTGCACATAGTCATCCAAACCAAATGCAGGTCTCTGCTTACTTGCTGAAATAGCTAGTATTTTCCCTGGGGTAATATAAAACTGGAACCCTTCAGGGAGGATAGTATTCCATGCTGAATGCACGGGCAGGATTCTAAGTGGGAGGTGAACACATTGGGTGGAAATTCAGACCAATTCAGTATCTTTGTATCTCCCACCCCCAGTTCTGTATAACAGCTACATATGTAGGAAAAAATGCACACTTTTATCTGCCACATGACCTATTTAGGAGGGGAGGGTCAAGCTAGCTTTGTCACAAACGTGGCCAATGTGCGGTTGCATAGATTACTGCTACTTATCCACCATGTCCTGGGTAACTGGGACAAGGAGCGACCCTATTGTTATAGGTCCTGTGTTTATTGACTTTTAAAATACAGATTTAGGGCTGGGGTTCAACTTTTTGAAACAACTGAGTAGAAAAGAACTATTTTCAATTTTGTTATTATTTGTTTGCTGAATTTTACCAGTATCTAAAGGTCCAGACTAAGATGATAATTCTCTTTCACTAGATGCAGATAAGGGAGTAAGAGAATTTACTTACAGATTGAGCAAACAAATATGAAGTGCAGTGAAAGATACAGAGAGAAGGATGAAGTGACTTACTTAAGGTCACTCAGCCACATCATAAGCCCTAGGATCTCTTCCTAGGGCTCCTATCTGGTGTCCTAAAATACACTGCCTCACTGTTACAGTTGTGCAGTAGCAAAAAAAAAAAAAAAAAAAAAAAGACTTTAGCTAATTTTTGTCATGTTCACTTGGAAGGAAGTAGTTCACTTGCAAGGAATTACTCTTTTGGAATCAAAATAGATAATCATTTTTTTCTACACTTTTTCCTATAAAGTTAAGGGCTCTACATTGTGTTGCTTTTCAAGTGTTTTTGTTGTGTCATCTGTCTGTTTTTGTTTTATTATTCTGGTAATGGAGACTATGGGATGTTCCAGTGCTGGGATTGCATGTCTGGATAGCCTCCAGTACAGCCTATTGTTCTTTCCTGTTTTGATTTGCAAGTGACAAGTGAGCTCTAATTTTTAAATTTATTAAAAACTCAAAACAGCAGTCTTTCCACTTATAATCAAGTTCAGCATTCATCCCAAGCTAGAGCTGTATAATTACCCTCAAGCTAAACTTAGCATTTTCAGTAGTGTTTCATTTCTATTTCCTGTCATAATGGGAATTGTTCAGTATGGCTAAGATAGGGAGGATATTTGAAAAGAGGATCAAATACCATCAGTGAGTGGCTTTACCAATATGTGAGAACTAGGAATTGCTTTTCTGACTTACATATCACACCTAGGTTCTTTTACCTACTGAGATATGTTTATCATGGCTGTAGTATCTCTGTGGTGCCACATCATTAACATACTTTATTCCTAAACTGCTTGGCTTGAAGAATATCTCCCTCTTTACAAAGAGGCTGAATGAATTGTCCAAGGTCAGTGGCTGAGTCCTTGGAGCCAGGAAGCAGATCTACATCCCCTGAATCCCCTTCCTGTGCTCTGACAAACAGTTCTAACTCATTTGTGCTTGATTCTATGAAAGAGACGACAAGAAAGCCACCTGAACTAGTGGAGGAAGAAGCAATGTTATTAAAGGTCACAGCCTTTTCACAGACAGGCCAGAAAGTGAGCCTGTCATCACTTTTTAAGCTTTATTTTTTTGCCTATTGCGAGAACAACTCATTTTCTAAAGCACTTTCCATAGGTAAAATCAATAGTCTTCACATTGACTTCTTGGAAAATCCACATTAGTTCCTTGCCACCAGTGTGTTGTCACTCTGCCATTTCATGGTTGTTACTGTTCTTATTGCATGGCAAGAATACAATTAAATTCGGGAACTCCACCTTCAAAGTAAAATTCATGAGCTCTAGAGCTGCTGTCAATTACTTGATAACCTGTAGCCATATAAACAGACTACAGGCATCTGCCCAGTTCTTATTTGGTCCAGAAGAGGGCAGTGGTGATACACCAGTTATTTCAAATTAATCTACTACTAAAAAATAAAAAAATAAAAAATCAGGGTTTCCCCCAAGATGGTAGACCCTGTGGAAGACCTGCCTGAACCACTGAGTGCTGAGATAGATGTTTAAACTGACTTAAGGTGTATTGGTTGGAGGTGTAGTAGTATTGCCACCAAAATCTGAGCCATTCCTCTTGATTTCTGTAAACGCAGGTTGAAGATATAACAAGTTAAGCAGGGAATTGAATACAAGCTCAAACTTCAGAGAAAAAGAACGCAATATGAGTATTTATTCTTGATAATATATACTCAGGTATAAATGCAGAATTGGTTTTGCCTTGAAGCTCTCTTCAAATTGCTTATGTGAGTTCAGATACCAGCTTAGTCTATTTCATAGGTTTTCCCCTTCCCTTTCAATAAGGAATTCCAGAGATGCTAACTCTAGGCCCAGTGGTTATATTTAAAAATGACAGCAAGTACATATAATCTTATTTGCTCAGTTAATACCAATGACTGGCAAGCACCAGCAGTCCCTGAAGCATAAACTGTATGTCATTGGCAGGGGCTAACCTTTCCCCTGAAAATCAGGAACGACTGTAGATGATCTGTACTTTCTGAATTCTAAGCAGACTAGAAACTCAGGATGAACCTGAGTTGTTTAAGGTCTCAACTTTCCCAATACAGGAAGGGTGTATCTCATAATAAAGTGCTGTTATGAAGTCCTGTGAAAGTCCTGAAGACGCAAGCTATTTTAGATTTTTGATTAGAGTATAACTAGATTTAGAGGAAATTTTGCTGTTGCACAGCATAGTAGACTATTCTTTTGGGCTGATGTGTGTATAAATATGACATCTTCATTATAATCACTATACTTCAATTCTATAAATCCTATATTTCTTCAGTACCTATTTTTTGTCACTGTTTTCATGTTCTAATGTTTAATTTCTGGGAGAAGTTCATCCATTTTGGAGGGGAGAATATAAGGTAGGGATTATTTTTATTGCCCGAGTACCCAAGCATAGAGCTTGAAGTTGAATGATGTTGGTGAACAGTGTTCTGCCTGCCATTTTGTATTACTGACATTTATTAAAGTTTTTTTTTCATTTAGCACTAGAAAGGGAAACATTTGAAGTGTCCATACTCTTAAGCTTGTTCTGAAATAGTTTGTTTGCAGAAAATGGCTTGGAGTCCCTGTCTCCCCCCCAAAAAACAAACAAACGAACAACAAAAAAAACCCCTCATTTGTCCCATATGGGCAGAGCAGTAGCTGAGTGAATATCAAGTTGTTTAACATGGTTGTGCTCTGAGTCTTTAATGCATACAAGAAGTATGGCCTCTTCAACAGATATGTCCTGATTGACAATTTATTTGCAAGAAGGCAAGAATTTTCTATCAGGAACCCAGTGGTTCATATTAAATGCAACTGTTATTCCATGGAACCTACTGTTAAAACTTATTTAGTGCTGGCATCTGGCCAAGTAGAGAGAGAGTTCACTATTGATGCTGTCTTAATTAGCACTAGGTAAAATATTGCCTTTTTCCTTCAACCTTATCATTCCCCCATTCTCACTGCAAAAATATACACAAAAATTAATTCAGATAATCAGTTGCTTTGCTTCAATAACATTCAGGACTCCTTTTTGTTCACTTTGAATGACTAATGACATAGGACACATAGGATGCATTTTATTGAAAGGAATGCTGGCAAAAAGAGGAAGGTTTACAAGTCTTTACATGGATATGCTTTGAATGGATGTTCCAGCTAGGAATGTTGAAATAGCAATCTCGTAATACTCTCATACTTCACAAAGCCCGAATTGGAATCAGGAACACTGAACAGAATAATGAATGCTCAAATAATCATTGGTTTTAAAACTAACAATGGCATGACTGGTATTGATAGGTGTAGGCATATTATGAACATAATATGACATAATTCTAAAAACATAAAATGACTTCAAAGCAAAGGTCCATTTAGTTCAGTATACTGTCCTTAGCCATGGCCAACAATCTGCTTGGACAGAAGTAGAAGAACAAGGCAAATATGTAGTTATATTTTCCATGTATATTCTTCCAGGCTCCAACAATTTGCTGCTGAGGAGGCTTTCTGAACAAGAGGTGGTGACATAACAGCTCTTAGTAGGCTTTTCGTACAGCATTTGCTAAGTAACTTTGTATAGCAGTCTTTTTCTTAGGCAGTCTCTTCACAAATAATTGCTTATTAAAAGCAGATATGAACTCAATTATTAATTGAGCTGCTATAAATAGTTACCTCAACTTTTGCCCTGGCTGACACTCCAAATATTAGTGAAGTGTGAGATCTTAACACTTTTTGGTGAGCTTGCTCATGGGTCATATGTTTAAGGTTCTTTGCTCTGGATCGAGGACTTTGCTTGGTAACGATACCTCACAACTTCCTAAACACAGTTCATAATTTCAGTTATTCCTTTTTGCTTCAGTACTGAGGACTGAGCATTTGCATGTATGACTTCTATGGCACAAAAACTTTTGAATAGGCCATGAATGCAAACTGGAATGCTGGATTTCGTATTTCCAATATGTAACTTCAAAGTTAGATCTCAACATGACCTGTTGGCTTGAAGGTGATACCCTGATTGTCTGTAGTCTGAAATGTAGTCAGAAAGCTGGTAGAAATCGCTCTGCAACTCCACCAGGTGTCATCAGTGGAGTATTTTGAGATGTTGGCTAGTTTAGTCAATAAACATATTTTATTAAATACTCCAAAAAGTCACTAAAGAATTACTCAAGCAGCGGTTGTCATTCTTTCTTTTGAAATCCATCATATGGTTTTCCAAGACTGTTTAGTTTCAAGATTTCTACTATCATGGAGATAAATAGATAGAGTGCCTTACTATGCACATAGTCTTCCTTTCCAGAAAGGGGTGGAATGAGCAGAACCAACAACCAGATGCACTTGATCTCTTAGCCTGATTCTCATGAAACTACTTGTTTTTAAAGTCTAAGCCAAAGATACATTCTCTTCAGATGTCTAAGCAGTGATCCCATCAAGCTGACTGTACATATTTTTGGCAGAACACACTTTATATGTATTTCTTGCAGTTGCATCCATTTCAAACATGCAACTTTAAGGTAGTTACTTGAGCATTTTTATCTCAAAAATATAGTCTCACCTGTATAAGCATGTGATATTCTGTCTTTTCGTTGCTATGGTCTACAGAGTCTCTTTTTAGAGGAAATCTGGGGTTGGGGCTTCATGTGACTGGAAGGTAACTCACTATATGACGAAAATAGAAATATTCTCCATCGTGTGTTTGGAGCATATTTGGGCTAATAAAAACGGAGGGACCACAAATAAACGATGACAGAGTGGACCATAGGCGTGATGCATCTTATTGCTATGTTGTAGGCTGGTCACCTTAATTCATATCATCTGTCTTTTTCTGTAGGAAGAATTGACTTGGACTTCTCTCAGCTTTTTTTGCTTTGCTTATGGTGCCAAATTGAATAAATTGCATGAGAAGAATCTGCAATAAACTGGACTTCAAACTAGAGGGACGAGTGTAAATTTAGTTTAATTAAAGGGACTACAATCCGACAGGGGGAGAGATTATTTAGCAAGAACACTTAAGCTAATGGGAAATAGCTCTGCTGTTAATAGCAACCCCAATTAAATAGATGCAGCAGGGTCTGCAATGTTTTCGTTCACTCTCTCTACTTTGTCACATCTACAGCTGTTTTTTATTTCATTAAAAATTATTCACAAAAATGAATTGTTTCCATTTCTTAGAAGCTTTGACTATTTCATATGTATTGGGGAGAGAAAGATTGACCATTGTTGAAAAGGGTTTCCAGAGCTTTTTTTTTGAAGTATACTTTTTTTTATTTCTTCTCATTCTGCTGGGGGCTACCCTGATTTTATCTATGTGGCTCTGGGGCAGGGGTGAAGGGCAGAGGGGCCTGTGAGTGGTGTTCTCGTTGATCATGATGGTGAAGGCAAAAGGCTTGGGTGGGAACAGATGGAAATTGCGAATCAATACCTGGTTGTGCAGCAGCATGAAGTACAGACCCTGAACTTCAGGAAAGCGTGCTTAGGCTTATCAGGGAACTGGTAGGAGGGGCCCTATGAGAAGGAGGTCTGAAGGGTAAAGGAGCTCTGAAAAAGTGTCTGTTTTTTTTAAGGATAGCCTCCTTTTTCAAGAACTAGTATGGTCCATCTTGATACTCAAGAAATCAAGTAGATTTATCAGGAGACAAGCCTGGGTTAACAGGGAACTCATGGTAAAGCTCCAGTGCAAAAATGTAGTATACAGGAAATGGAAGTAGGGACAGGCTACAAAGGACAAATTTAGATGCATTGCCTGGGCATGTAGGGATAGTGTTAGGAAAGCCAAAACTCAGCTAGAATTGACACTTGCAAGGGATGTCAAAGGTAACAAGAAGAGCTTCTACCTCCACATTAGTATTAAAAGGTTGAACAAAGAAAAGGCAGGCATGATGCTGAATGGGATGATTAAATTAGTGACAGCAGATGCAGCGGTACTCAATGCCTTCTTTGTCTCAGTCTTCACCAGCAAGGTCACCCAGGCCCCAGTGCTTGGAGGCAGAGTTCAAGGAGAAGAATTTCCAGCTCTAGATGTGGGTTAAGTTAGGGATTACTTGAGAGAACTCAACCCATACAAATTCATGGAACCAGATATGCTGCATATGAGGGTGCTGAGAAAGCTGACCAGTGTGCAGCAAGGCCACTCTCTATCATCTTTGAAAGGTCATGGTGATCTGGAGAGGTTTGCAATAACTGCAGAAAGAATAATGTTGCAAAAAAGCCAAAAGGTTGATCAGTCTCACTTCAGTCCTTGTGGAAATCATGGAGTGAGGCCTTTTGGAACACATTACTGGGCACATGAAGGAGAAGGAAGTGATTGGGAATAGTCATGGTGGATTTACCAAGGGCAATTCATGCTTGACAAACCTGATTGCCTTCTATGATAAAATGACTGGATCCACATCCACAGCTGAAAGCAGTGGATGCCGTTTACCTTGCCTTTTCAATGCTGTCTTCCCATGTTATTCTTGTACCCAAGTTGGGGCATTATGGTCTGGAGGAGTGAATAGCTGATTGGAAGGCTGTGCTCTGAGGATAGTGGTTAATGGGTCATACTCTGTGTAGAGGCCAGTAACAAGTGGAGCACTGCAAGGGCCTGTACTGGGACCTGTTCTGTTTAACAACTTCATCAATGACTTGGAGGAAGCAACAGAGTACACTCTTGACAAGTTTGCAGATGACACCAAAGTGGGGAGACCAGTCAATACACTTGAGGGCAGGGCTGCTGTTCAGAGGGACCTAGGCTAGAGGAAGGGGCTAACAAGGTCCTTATGTAAGTCAACAAGGACAAATGCAAATTCCTGCACCTGGGAAGGGACAACCTCATTCACCAGTGTAGGCTGGGAACTGGCTGGCTGGAAAGCAGTTCTGCAGAAAATAATCTGGGAGTCTTTGTAGACAGTCAGATGTACGTGAGCCAGCACTGTACCCTGGCAGTAAAGAAAGCCAATGGTATCCTGGGCAGTATTAACAGGATCCTAGCAAGTAGACAGAGGGAAGTGATTATCCCCCTTATACACGGTGCTTGTTAGACCACAACTAGAACACTGCATCTGGTTTGGGAACTTCCAGTACAAGAAAAACGTTCATCAACTGGAGGAGGCTCAGTGGAGGGCCGCCAAGATGGTTGGAGGGCTAGAGCACTTGCCATGTGAGGAGAGGCTGAGCAACTGGGTTTGTTTAGCCAGGAGAAGAGAAGGCTTGGGCAGGCTGGGACCTAATAGCGTCTTTCCAGTACCTACAAGGATGTTAGCGTTCATTCATTTCTGACCAATAATTCCAGCCATTGATTCTAGGTCAGTAAAACCATAGAAATTGGTCTACTGGTGAGTTACTAGCCCGGATATGGTGGCTCTGATCTTGTACTGTTGTTTGCAGATGTTTCTGTGGTTCTCATCATTGCACTGTGGCACTGCACTTGTGCAGAAGTTATTTTTTTAGTCTAACAATTGCTGTCATGGGAAAGTGATGCTGAGTGTCCTTCCTGTTACCAGGGTGGTAATGAAAGCCATCCATGTGTTCTGAACTGATTGCACTACGATTATTTGAAACTACTCGTTTTACCAGCTTTCAGTGGCTTGTAAGAGTCTGATTTTCAGTTCTTCTCTGTGTTTGCCTCCCTGTGACAGACCCCACAGTTGAGAGGTTTTAGGTCACCTTCACATGTATCCTAATTCAGAAACTGTCAAAATGCCAAGTTAATACTCCTTTCCTTCACCCAAAATTTCCTTTGATGGAATATCTTCCATTTCATGAATATTTTCAAAGTTTGCTATATTCTACATGCAGAGCTGTCTCACAGCTCTCAACCTGCAATTACAGCTCTCCCTTATAAATATTTAAATGGCAGTTCAGCTTTCAGACAGAGTACACCAGTGACAAAGATCAAGCTTTCTGACCTTTTGTTAATTTGCTCAGTGAAATAGGATTCCCTTGGTCTCATTTTTTGTATTTAAGAGAAGAAATTTGCATATGGAAAGAGTGTTGGCATTTCTCATTTTTGTTGTTAATACTGCTTTCATTACATTTATTCTAATAGATCTTAAAGAAAAAAGTCACTAGAAAGCTTTATCAGTTGTGCAGGAGAATAAGAAAGACAGAATTTAAGCAAAATAACATTTAGGCTCTTTATCAAGATATTGCAAGACATTTGTTTTATACTTGTATGTGAAAGATTTTCAGCAAACAAAGCAAAAGTGGAAATGTGTCTAGATCAATGGGAAAAATTGCTGTCATGTATTTATTTGGTGTTTCTGTTTTGACCAAAAACCTTTAGAAGAACCCTTAACACTTCCTATCTCCCACAGTGCTAATGAAAAAGTATACATTATTTCCACACAGAAAGTCATAGTCCTTTGCACTCCTGAAAGATCAGTTCCTGCTTAGCACATTAGAAAACTCCAAGGTAACTTACAAGCAGAAGTTCTGGTAGGAGTAGCTGCATACCTTACAGATGGAAAATGGCTAAATGTGTATTTAGGATGCCAGGGATGTTATTCTAATCAAGAAACAGTCTAATGAGAGCCTGAAAACAGTTTTCATTAGTGCTATAGAGCAATTTGGAGGGAAAGGAGGCAGGCTATAAAAAAAACTCAGTGTATGTGGGGTAAAAGTAAAAAGAAATGTTGTAGGATCTAATGATCAGGAGGATATGGCTGTGCTACCTACAGCATTGCAATAAGGAAGGAATAAAGTGGTGGCTTTTGGCTATCTTCTTTCAAAAAAGATTAAAAAAAGAGATTCTGGACAAGAAGTTTTATCTTAACTAGCTCTTCTGGAATTTTTTCAGAGGCTGCTTCCTAGTTATTCTCATCTCCTCTTTTCTTTCAGTGAAGGTCACTGCAGGCCAGCGCCTCTCCTGTATGCCCAGTTTAGTGTCAAATACTTAAAAGTTCTTCTTAGGAACTTCTTAGGAACAGAGACAGGGCCTCTCCTGTCTCTGATTATATGCCCACCTAATGAGAAAAATTCTGCAGGTTAACGGAGGTCTTGTTTTTTATTTTCTTGAAATAGTACCATTATTTAAGAGGACTTACTAATATCTTTTTCAGTGAAATACCAAACATTAAAGAAAGGTATTTTGCAATTGCTAATTGTGGTATTGGATGTTAATATTGAGCAATTACATATTGATGATTTTCTCTTTAGGTCCAAGAAGTACTTCTCACCATAAGAATTTTTATATATTAGTACATTTATGGAGTGAATGTTTAGTTAACAATTAGACTGATATTTGTTAAATAGTTCTTTCGGAGGGAATGCTTTTTCAGGAAAAGAAGGCTGATGTTTGCTGCATATGTGTCTTCAAGGGAAGCAAGTTTGCAAGTATTACCAGTGCAGTGTATTGTTAAGAGTATGCCATGCACAAATTACTCCAAGGGTTTGTCAGCTGCTTTCGTTTGGGAATGAGACACGTTTGACTTGGTGCTTGTAAAAGGAAAGATACTTCTTAAAGTATGGGATATTGCCATAAAAGTGGCTTCAGGACATTTGAAACTGCTTAGAGCTAGACTTTTGACAGCTCGTTATCTTCAGGTCCAGTCTGCAAAAAAAAATTCATATATAAAAATATATTTACAAATATCTATGTGTAGGTGTATAGTGAATATGTTAATATGTGAGGTGAATTTGAATTTCTTTCAAATGAAAGACATTTGAATGACTTGCATGTCTTCCCAATATAGACTAATAAAAAGGTTAACTTTCAAAGAATTAATTTCACGACTAACATCCCCTAAATTGCAAAGCAATTTGCTTTGGAAAGAACCACAGATTATGTATAATTCCAATAAAGCATGAAGCTGGAGAATCCCAATTATTGCTATGAAAATGAAATTATCTATTCTGAAAAATAGCACCTGCATACCCTTAAAAGCTAGTATTTCAATTATAAAATAGAAAACTTGTGCAGAAATATAGGATCGACTTTCTACACCCATTGAACCATATTGCTGCAAATGTACGCAAGTATGTGTGTATATAGATATAGCTTTTTCAGTGTGAAACAGAGGGTTTTATGTAAATCTTATTTGACATAGGACCAAAGAGGGACTAGTATCTCTGAAGGATTGTGTGCAAATGTCTTCATTGCCAAACTGCCCCTTTTAACATGCTACTGTTAGTTTTGGATTCAGATGTAGTAGATTGTATAAATGAATATGAACTTGGTGACCTCTTGAAAGCACAGTTTTGCTAACCTGGCTGCACATCTCCCAAAGTATCGCTTTCCCTTAAGCAGTTAAGCTTTATATAATAGATCATATATTCTGCAATTGATGCTGCTTTTCCCAGTATTGATTCATGTTTTCCATGTCAGGAGAGGATGTGTAAACATAAGATAAAAGTGTGATTACCGACGTAAAAATTTCAGTGTATCCTGACAGTACATAGAAGAAAGACCTGCCATCTAAACTTAGCTTTTGGAGTAACTAGAAAATTGTGATGTTGCTCCAGATTCTTAAAATTAACAGAAATCAAGAATGTATGTAAATGAAATCCCTGACTCTTGGGATCTTTAGGAACTGTATAATCAAAATTTAGCTGTCATGGTTTTGTAAAACCAGGCTGAAATTTTGGTTTTCTGTATATTTATTTCTGTATATTTATGAGCTTATTATAGGTATTTGAATGGAAAGAATGCTTGCAGTTCTTGGAGCAAAGGGAAAGGCGAGACAAATATTGTGAAAGCTCTTGTAGTGACCTTATAGTTCTGAAGTTTCTTGTTTTATATGCAGCCATAAATGAATGGACATAGATATAAGGTTGATTAAAGAAGGGACTTAATTGTGGGTTGTAATTAAACTACATGAGGAAATTGCATTGAAACTGAAAATTCAAAAAGAGCCTATGTGATCTAAAGGCTAATGGTGTTAAGGCGGTAATCTGTATGAAATAATTGATTCTCCAGCCATTCGTCTTTCCTAGTGAGATTAAGGACGAGGTGGCATGGTCTTGCTAATTAATTTGTTTTGTGACTTTGAAATATGAAGTAATAATACAAAACTGAGGATTGCGTAATACTTCAGAAAGCTCTCAAATTGTAGGACAAATATCATCAAAGTATTTCCATATTCTCAGCTGTAATAAGGATGGAGCATAATATTAACGTAGTAATAGAAAATTAAAACAAATATGTATTGCGTGCTTTAGCTTTACTGATGGAGGAGTATCAGGAGTTGGATTCTCCAGATGGCATTTGGCATGTTTTGTGAGAGCTTTATACTAACCACTACTGGGGCCAACCCCAGTTTGTGGACCGTTTCTAACATCATTAGTGTAGCACCTTTCAAAATTTTACTTTTACTTTAAAATGAACCCTTACCTGCTAGCTAAAAAAAAAAAAGGAAAAAAGGAAAGAAGTCCAAGAATGAAGAAATAAAAATGATTTTCATTCCTTCTTATGGAAACATTAGTTGTTACTATCATACTGATGCAAAGGTTCTGTTATTTAAAAATGATTATTGCTTTCCTAGACAAGATACTTCATATTTTCTTCCCCCTCTCAGCTTTCTCCATTACAGCTCCATGTTTTTAGTGCACTTGACACTGGCAGTCCTCCCCTCTGCAACAAGTGTTGGAGCACCTGTGTCATGTTTCCTTCTTTATTCTTACCTGACCTAAAATATCCCTCTTTCCCTGCAGCCAAGTCCTGATCTTAGAGTGCAAGATGAGGAGAGCAGTGCAACAGAAAAGCAAAATACATTCAGAGTAGAGAAATGAGGTTAACCAATTCACAAATGATAGTTTAGGAATCATGAAATGCCATGCCTTCGCCTAACAGGCAGCATCTTCTTGCACAGCAGTGACAATTTTTTAAGTGAGTAAAACCTTTTTCTTTTTAGAACAGTTAATTTTTATAATTCCTCAGGGCCTACTTCTTAGGAGTTATTACTGTTTTGAAAGCCTTTTGGTGTTGTAGAAAGGTTATTACCTTTTCTCCAGGCTCTCCCCTTTTCCTGTACATACAATTTACAGTTGAACCTCAGTTGTATTCCTGTGTCAGTGACTGGAGATCAGCTGATTTGGATGATAAGATTTGGTGGTAACACAGATGTAATAAGTGTTACCAATTTTTGCAGTGAAAAAGTGAAGCAGGAGGTTAGATCACAAAGCACATGAAATGTTTGTTCTGGTGGCAAGGCTGTGTGAAGAGTAAAGTGTATGTTTATGAATATCATTTGTAAAAGTGATTGCCTGCAGCCAAATCGCTGCACTGTGACCCCGTCAGATCTTATAAACTAAACAAGATCAGGCATGGGCCAGTGACTGGGTAGGAAACTAAAGAACTACCCCTGAAAGCTGCAGGCAGTTGTGCAGAAAAGATTATAGCACTGTAGGTTTCCTTGGGGGTCAGGTTTGGATCAATGCTTTGCTCTAGTGCCACAAGGAGCTGTGGGGAGTTCTAGAAGTAGTGAAGATACTGTCTTTTAGGTAAGATGCAGTAGCCCATCATTGGCTTTTTGTGATCATTAAAGATTCCATTATTTTTGCACATAATGCAGTGCTCTTTTCAATGTCACATTAATAATAACTCCTATTTATTATGCAGACCTTAATCAAATCAAACCACAGAAACTTTGGACTGTTCTTGCTGACTGCAGTCTGTCTTTGCTTTGCCTTGCCATAAGCTTCAGCTTTGTGTTTCTTGGCATTTTGCAAGAACCGCTGGGTTTTACATCATCAGCGGTCATGGACCTGCATTTCAGTCATGGACAAAGTGAATTATGTCTCTACAGGAAATTCTGTATGAAAGCAGGTTTGCTTCCTCCCGAGTGAAAGGGTGCTACCAAGGAAGCGCAAATAACACATCATTCCATGCATCTATATGAATGATGCCATCTATATGGCATCTATATGAAATAGGAGAGTATCAGAAGTAAGCTATACCACATAATTAAATCTGGATTGGAACACATTTAAAATTGGAGGATGTTCTGAAAGTGAGTTGTTTACTTGATGTTGGCTCTAGCAAGTTTTGTTTATAATTTACAGACAGAGAGCTGGCATGGATTTAATTACAGAAAGCCAGATAGAGATCCCGAAATAAATTCTTTTTTTCCAATGGAAAAATCTTCAGTTTTTCTTGTTGGTTGAAATATGCAGGCAGATGTAAAATTTCTTTTCTTTTTTTTCATTCTTTAATAAAGTTATTTTACATGAACTATTATGGACAAATAGAGATCATAAGCCTGTATTAATACATGCAGTATTTTTCTATGCTGTGCATAATACTCTGTGCCATGGCCCTTGACTGACACCCTGCAATACTGTATTGCATTACCACAATACAAAGAATGAATAGAAAGTACGATTTGTTCTCTGTGACATTTTTCATTTAAAATATTAAGAGGATCTTTCTTGCTGTTGATAGTCCACTGTGTTTTACTGTTACTTTAGACTTAATACTTGTGGACAGTAAATAAAATGTATGGTCTCCTTTGGCACGTGTATTAAATATGTAAGATCTTTACACACATGCACGCAACCACATGCAGAGAGTAGAACTGGATAGTTATTAGTACATTGTAATACTATTGATTCACTAATACTCTTGCTTGTTTCTCTGATAGAGGCACAAGAAAAATGGCAGGTGTTACAAGTAGAGGCTGGTCTGGGTAATCTTTTCAACTGATGGAAAAAGATTGAAATGTGTTTTGTGAAGGAGGATTTATAGAAATGGGTTACATTACAAATACAGTAATTAAGTAATGTTAAAGTTTGAGACATCTCTATGCAGTTTTTGGGACACATACAGTGCTTTTGCCCCCATTTCAGGGGTCAGTCACCCCAAACTATCATGTCTTCAGAACTGTTGATTTTGATAATATCTTCTTTTAATTAATAGCCAATAATGAATGATAAATATTTAATCTCTTTTAGATTATCTCATGAATAAATATAAGCAAATAAGTTTTACATGGGAATGGGGTGACGAAGAAGATAAAATCAGGCAAAGTCCCTGGGATGCTTACAGAAAGATCAGCTACAAAAGCAACACCAGGAAGAGTTTTTTTAAATGAATACCGTAAAAGAGAGGATATGTTGGAAGGTGTAATCCCTAAAGAAGTGTTTGTCAGGAAATGCCCATGGCCAGTCAGCTGAATACAAGGGGAGAGTCTATTTAGTTTTAGTTGAGTAGAGTAAATGTATTTTTTCCTCACTCATCTTTTATAACTATCTGTATTCATGTTGTCTGTTTTCAAAGTTGTGAATATATGTGTGTGTATATATAATCTGGATTTTACATTTAATATGATTTATGTTAAGGGTAGTTTGTAAAGTTACTGGCTAATAAAATGGTATACTTTCTCCAAGGGTATGTGAATCTAAAAAACTGGGGCACTGGGACAGCTAACAAGTAGCTCTCTGATGTGTTTTTTATGGGGTTTTCCTAGAAGCTGCATGGGCTAATTCAGGAGTTGGTATCATAGGTCAGGTAGGCAAGTCTTCTCTTGACTGGTGGTAATTAGAAGAACTCTGTAACATGCAATACAGCAGTACAGATTACACCTGACCCTGAGGATCCTAAAAGTATTATTTGTCACTTAACTCTGTCTAGCAAATTAGTTCTAATAAGCATCAACTTGAATATTTCTGGTCTTAGTTGCTGTTAAACCTTAGCTGGAGTGTAATCACAGCTGAACTGTGCTTGTCCTGTTACTCTCCAAAAGTCAGCTTTGTGTTAGGCACTGACACCTCCCTTGCTTGCTCTATACCAGTTGGTATCAGCCAGTTGTCTTCTGCCTGTTCTACAGTATATGTGGACTGTATAGGATTTGCTTGGGACTTTTAATCATCAGAAACAGTTTATCCCTTCAGCTTCACCCATCTCTGTCTTGTGAAAACAAAGACAAGATTTAGAATAGAAATAAATGCATACAACTTCCAGTGGTCTTCAGAAGTTCCCCATGCATTTAGCAGGAATCTCCTGGTATTGCAGTCACAATGTAGCATACAAGAAGATAAATAGCAGACTTCTCTTGTGAACTGAAGTGATGCCCATCGTCAAAAACTGATAGCTTCCATTGGCCTAGAGGGAAACAGGAATGATTAGCTGTGAAGTTATTCCTGTTTCAAACTGTTGTCGAGTGCAAACAGAACAGTAAACTATATAGCTGCATATCCAGTGAAGGATCATGTTTTAAAGTGCTGGGCTTCAAGCTCATGGGACAGAGCTTGGTGTTAAATTTGAGAGAAGATACCAAAATACAAAGGACACAAATCAGAGGACAGGACTTAAAGGCAGCCTTTATCCAGAGTTCAAAAAAACCTGAATGAATGCACACACACCCCAGCCCTATTGATGGGACTCGGCATCTGCTTTTTGCATTTGTTCCTTATTTATAATGGAAGTCATGTGAAAATGGAGGTAAAAACAGGCTTATTTGCCGTTATGAGCATTACCCTTCTGCACTCTGTTTCCTCTTTAAACATTAAAAAACAGACACAGACACTTCCATCAGTCTGAAACACAGACACTTCCATCTTAACATGAGGAAAAACTTTTTCACTGTAAGGGTGACAGAGCACTGGAACAGGTTGCCCCGAGAGGTGGTGGAGTCTCCTTCTCTGGAGATATTCAAAATGCGCCTGGATGCAATCCTGTGCAATGTGCTCTAGGTGACCCTGCTTGAGCAGGGGGGTTGGACTAGATGATCTCCAGAGGTCCCTTCCAACCTCAGTGATTCTGTGATTCTGTGATTCTGTGATTAGTGTGCTCTTTTGGCCTCAAACAGAGCTGCAGCCAGCAGTAACTTTAGTCTATCACTTGACCTCATGTGCTCTACTTCAGAGATCATTTTCTTAGAATGACTCTTCAGCTGTCTGTCGTATCATCTGCATGCTATAGCAATGATCTCTGGAAAATATCTGTTTGTTATTGGTCATCTGTTGTTGCCTTTTCTGTTACCTGGAAGTTCTTAAATGAAAAACTTTGCAATGAGTATTATCATAAGCATATGACTCTAAAAAGATCATTTCTTACTTGCATTTATAGTAATATTGTAGATTACTAGAACTGTAAGACTGTGAAACTCTAGTTGGCTCATTGTCTTTGGTACTCGGCTAGCCCTTTGAAAAGACCAGAATTTCTGAGGACCTTGGCATTAGCCTAACAGTAAGAAGGAAAGGACAGACAGGCCTTTAAAACACACTCCTTATTTAGGAGAAAAATAGTAACAGCTCTGTTTGAAAAGCTGGTTGCAAATAACCAGCACTTTAATAGCAAGTCTTGAGCCCTTGAGAAACTGTCCTGGTCTAGTGTCCTTCAGCCTTCCCGTGAGCTTGCATTTTCAAGGCATGTGCCTGTAAAACATCACAGCCTCCAGTGATGCAATCCTTGCACCAAAATATTTACTGTGAGAGATGTGAATGTGCTTCACTTCATTTGTTTATGTTTTTAAGAAATCTCTTAAAAAGGAGTTATCTCTTAAAAAGGAGTTTTGATAAACTTAACTACACAGTGTTACTTCTCCAAACATATCTTCTCCTAACAAAAGGCTCTGTTATTATGAAACAGTGTTCTTCAGTAGTCAGCTTGCACCTTAATGAGTCATTCAGATAAACAGGTTCTAGTGAAGATTGAATTACGATCCTATTCAGCTGACACAAAGCAACCACTAGTTCTTCTCAGGAAACTCATGAATAAATTAAAGATCCTGTGCTTCCAGGCCCAAGCCTAAGATAGAAAGGTAACAATGCATGCTTTTCAGTATGTCCCGCAAGTACAGCCTTGATGTTGCCATCAGAATTAGGTTGGTGCTGAAGAAGACATCAAATGTTATGTAAGTAAAGACTTTTAAAGGCACGTATTAATGTGGGGGTGTGAGTGGAAGTATCTATCATTAACTTGGAGCAATCTGTTAGACGATAACCTCTGATATTTAACTTGTTCATATAGGATGCAATTCATATGTCTTGCCATTTTGTGCGTGGAGGGGCCCTATCCAAATTTATTTTTAGAATTCTGTTTTAGTGAAAAATAAGACTTCTGAAATCTTTGAAAGAACTTATTTATGCTTATCATCTACTGCTGCTGAGGCCGGTAAGTCTGTCTTCCGGATGTCAGCTCTTCTCCATTGTTATATTACAGTTATTTGCATGACTTTAGACTCCAGTCAGAGTTGTGTTACATACATGTAACAACAAGAGTGATTTCTCTGAGAGGTTTACAGTTTAGCAGGTGACAGAACATGAAGAAGACAAGAAAAAGGAGTGTGAGGAAGTCATGGAATGACACTGGTCAGGATGAGGAGCAGTAACCTTGGTGTGTCAGCTGGCTGAGTTTTCATAGACACCAAAGCAACTGAGAATTTTAAGGAGGATGATTGGGTAGCTTTTGCAAATGCTTATGGGGAAGCTTTTCCTAGGCACAAGGAAGAAGCACAGAGATGCTTATGTGAAAATTAGTTGCCCAGTGAGGAATAAAGGCTGGGATTGTTGGCTGTACAGGGGCAGGAACTGGCATGTTGTTAGTTTGCAAGAGGAAGTAGATAGGAAAAGTTCTAGGTGCTGTTTACTGGGTGGAAGGAAGCTGTTGTCATGCTTCCCTGGCTGATTGCACAGCGTCGTATGCCGGATCCTTGTTGCGTGATTGGCTGTATTTGAGCATTTCAGAAATTCTTTCCCACTCTCTCACAATGTAGCTGAAATGGAGCCATCTCTGCCAGGATGGGGGCTCATCTGAATTTAATTTATTGATTTTAATCAGCAAACCCTTTCTACTCAATTTTTCTTTTTATTTTCTAGTTTTTGAAATGCAAACCCAATCAAATATTACGGAGTGGTGTCTTACTGCTTCACAGCCCTGGTTGAAACACCATTTATTTTTAAAACTATTCTTTCAAGAGCTCTAAAATCTTTGTGCCTAAATTTGACCTAAATACTGCAAATGAGGGATGTGAAGATAGAACATGTGGTTCAGACTTGTGAAGACTTAGTGCAAAAGTGAGAAGACACAGAATCAGTTCTTACAGAAATTAACTGCAAAACATCCTCTGCTTTTTGCAGGAGTAGGAATACATGTGATACTGGTTTCAGATTATGGAGTCTTGCAATTGGAAATACACTAAAGGCAGATTAAATTATTTTCTATCAAAAGTATTTATTAAAATGGCAGTTACCAAAAGGTCAGTCATGGTGCTGATGACCTCAGATTAGTAAGTCTTTTCATTTGGGGGCAAAGACAAAACCAACCAACAAAAAACCAACTGGATTAATGAAATTTATCTCTGTGCAACACTTAACATGATTTAAAACCATAACTCCCTTCAGAGGAAGATAGAAAAGTTTCTGTTGAGTGTAGTGTTTATATGAGAAAATGAATAATCATAAACAGAATACTGAAGCTGTGTTATTAAATATCTATGTGTGTCTTATAGCTATACAGATTTTTTTTTATTTGTATCATAGTCCTGCATAGAAATCTCATTCAAAAATCAAGTACTCACTGAACAGATTAGAGTCCTGGCTTTGTGACAAAGCACAGTACAAAAGCACAGATGAACAAGTAGTTATCTCAGTATACTTTGTCTTTTGTATTTAGTTCTTAATAGTGAGAAATTTTGAAAAAAAAGTTTATCTTTACACTCATAATTTCTTCTGTTCATTTAATTAATGCACTTAATACTGTTCAGTAGTCAGCCTTTCTAATGTATATATGTGACGAGTAATGGTCTATACATGTTTTAATTGTGGGGATTTAACCATCCAGATAGAAAAAATTTTTCTTGCACATATTCACATGTTGTCTGTGCACTCAAGTCATGCTATCATTTGAACTATAGTATTGTAAATTAAGTCTTGCAAATAGTAGTTTTTTTGACACATCTGCACCTGATCCTTATGCAGTGGAAAAAATACTTCCAGTATTTGTTACTGTACATGAAGTGGATGTTCGCATAGGTATTCTTGTATGTAATCATCTTAGATAGTTATACCTTGATTTACCAAGCTATTTAACAGGCCAGCTTCTTCTGGGAATAGGAAGAACAAATTAATTGCATTTCATGCTAGACTTTACATCAAATTTTAATTCATTTAAAACAGTCCATTTGGGGTTGTCATTCCTAAATTTGCCTTAAAAAGGAATTTGAGGATGTTGACATCTCTGACTCCATCCAAAAAACTTCGAAATATCAAAACCAAAAATCCCTCCTAAGCTAGGGAGCACTGTGAATTGCGTGCCTGAGCTGGCAAAAACCCCAACATTTCTAATGGTACTTTGCCTAAGCTTTGCTGGAAATTTCTTGTAACTATAAAGAGATATTCTTACAAACTTGCAGCTTGTAATGATAAATGTTAGTTAGAATTTTTCTGCTTAGTTTTATGCCTATGCATTTTACAGGAAAGATGTTGAAACTGAATGTTTTCATTTACCCTCTGAAATTCATTTCCTGCAAGGACCACCAACCACACTATTTAAGTCTTATTTTGGAAGCTTATATTAGACTTCAGTATCATTACCTACCCTGACAAAATGTTTATTCAGAAAAGCTCCTTTTTAGGTCTCGGATTCAGTAGAATGTTATCAGGATTAAATGAAAACTGCCAGGAAATTTACAGTTTTTGTGGTAGATAGGGGAAGCAAAGCTGAAATAGTTTTCAAATACGCACCATTATAAATTCTGAGGTATGTTTGAGAGGATGTTTGATATGATGTAAATTTAACCATCACTTTCAAGCAGCTTTTGGAGGGGACGTGCTATGAAAAACATATTGATAAAACATACTATGTTGTAGAAAGGGTAGGCTAGTACAAATGCAGTTTAAACAAACTGATCACTTTGTTTTGTTTGATTCTACACAGTTTGGAAATGATCCATCACATTTGCAGCCTGCAGCATCGCAAAAAACATCTGATCGGATCCAGGTTTTAGAGGACACCCAGATCTCTAAGTCTCATGCCACAACATTAAATCAAGAGTATCACCACTGGCAGTTTTTAGTAAGTCATCACTTTGTTTTTACTTTTTTCTGGCAACTGATGAATTTAAAGACAAATCTAGTTTTGCAGTCCGTGCTGCTTTTTCTTTGCACACACACTAACATCAGTGGTTTGGCAGGGGAAAGAAGAGGCTTTCAACTCCACAATCTTTATAGAAACAGATTCTTTGTATTGATTTCTTCAAATCTTGTAGCTCTGTAGTAGCATTTAAATGATAATGTAAATATGTACTTGGAGCATAATCTTAAGTATGAAAGGAGAGTTTAATACAATTGTGATACAAATAGGAATTGCAGTGCTTAGTTTCAGATGCATTAATACAAGACTGCAGGATCAGATGCTTAATGGTTATGATCAGCATACTCCAATCCACTTTGGTGTATACATCCTGACATTTGATGCTGAATGTCAGCAGATTTTTCTGGTTGAATTTGTATGTGTTTGTACAGCATTCTAATTTTCAAGCACCTTTTGCATGCATAGAAGAATACTTCAGCAAGGGTTCTTTGAATATAGCAGCTGTAGGGTCATGTCAATGTACCTGAAAACTACCTCCTGAGAGGGTTTGGCCCAAGTGAGGTGCCTTGAAGTCTTCATTTTAGATAAAATATTTTTACATAAGTTCAAAGGCATTTGAATGCATAAAGGGACAAATTTTTGATTCTTTTTAAAAATCAGAGTTGCAAATGGACCACTACATTTGTTTCCTATAATTAATAACTGGTTTGTCTGCTTTTGCTTTCATTGCACCAAGGAAGTTGCTTCTTTTTGGACTGTAACGTTTTAATGTGTATGATTTATTTTCTTTTTCAACTTGGTAATGAAAACAGAAGTATTGTGAAGAAGGAAGAAAAGTTTTTGGAGAAAGCCAGGTTGAACTCATTGACTTTACTTGAATTTTACAGTCTGTTTCCAGCAGTGAATGCAGCTCTGTGAGTAGAGAAGGAGACCTACTGTGTACAGTTTTGTCCTCTACTCTAAAAACTTGCCAGTTGCCTGAGATAACTAGGCCATAATTTCACAGTTGTCCTTTTCATAGAAGTGCCTGCTTAATCAAGCTACTTCTACCCCGCCCACCCCACTATTATTTTTAGCACAGATCAGTGCCTCATACAATTCCCTCTGCAGCTGCAGAAGCAGTTGTAATGGCACAGTTTGAAGGTGTGGTATGAGTAATGTACGGGTGTCTGGTGCTGACGCTACTGCCAGCAGAAACAAACCCTAGCACTTAATAATGCACCAATGAACTTAAAAGCCTGATGTTTGTCTTTAGTTAAAAAAAAAAAAAAAAAAGAGAGAGAGCTTGAGATCCTCTTGTGTGTTTCATGTAGGGCGAATTGAAATTTTGTACCTATTTACCTTTCCACCTGTCTAAAGTGGGTACTCTGCCTTAAAAACAGCAACGATGGTAAATATGTGGGTGGATATACAAAGAAAAAGTTAGTACAATCATCAGTACAAGCTGTCATTTTTTTAAATAGCAATACATGGCCATGATTTGTTAGAGTCTTTATGTATTTATGAGAATGCTGGGACATGAGAATCCTTTTATGATCTCCTAGACTCACAGGAAGTGTCTACATTTTATATAGCATTTTCTGAAACACTGAAAAAAGCACAACTGACTGTCTGATTCTATGGGTGCCATAATTGCTTCTGTATGTAAAGAAATGCTGAAACTTTGTGCCTTGGCAAGGAAACATTTGTCATCTTTTAGAATTTTGATTGTAGCTAACAGCTTAACCAAGCTGAATTGCTCTTTTGTTATCAAGAGTAGAGCATCAGAAGTTATGTGTTCAGACGTACTAGTTCAAGATGGAGTAACTTAAGCCACTTCTGTTGTTTGAGTTCAGAATTATCTTAAACTTAGTATACTAAAAATTCCAGAGCTTCAATTTAGGTATGTACTTCAGGGTTTTTTGTCTCAACCTAATACTGTTTTAGAGAAATATTCATTTCAGATGAGCTAGGATAACATTATTCTCCAGTGTTAAACCAATTATACTTTTAAAAATTAAGTTTACAAAGCAAAACCTGAAAGCTGAAATGTGCACGCTAGATCTCTTAATGTCCTAGCATTGCCATGCATTGCTCTGAATTCTCCTTGCCAAAGATCCGGATGATTTTATTAGTCTTGAATTATTCTTTATCTTGGCAAATAAGTTTACTATGGTGATGCCTCTTCGAGTGAAGTGTAAGAAATGATTGGCTTGTGCATGTTCTGCAAAGCAGAAGGCCATGCGTTCAGTGATGACGTAGTTTATTACTTTTCAAAAAACATGCAAATGTATTTATGATATAAAGTCAAAAAGAGGCCTTTGTAAGAGCATGATGAATTTCAGTTTAAAGGGTTAGGAAGCATTGAAATCATCTTTGCAATAGAGAAGTAGTCAACAAGTAGAGACTTTTGAGTATACTATAGCTATTAAGAATTCTATTAATATATATTATTTTGGCAAGGGTAGGGATGTAGAGTGTCTAGCAGAAGGTCACTAAGATGGCTAGGAGGCTGGAGTGAGTAAAGGCTAAAGGAGCTGGATTTGTTCAGTGTAAACAAGAGAAAGCTAAGGGGATCGCATTGCTGTCTTCAGCTGTCTAATGGACGATTATGGAGAAGGTGGAGCCAAACTCTTCTTGGAGGTGCACAGTAAAAGCACAGGAGGCAACAGACACAAGCTGTAGCAAGGGAAATTCTAATTAGATTTAAGGAAGAAATCTTTAAAATGAGGGTGGTCAAACACAACAGCAGTTTGCAGGGAGTTTGTGGAATCCCCTTCCTTGGAGAGATTAAAACCTCAGCTGCATTATGAATATTTCCTACTGTGTAGTCTCCCATTTCAAAGAATGAGATATTGTGCCAGCCTATATCTGTGTGAAGAATACGCCCGTACTCTAAGACCTTTCAGACCCTTCAGGACTGGATGTTATAACAAAAAATGAGATACTGTGATTTATTATCTAATGCTAATGAGCTCTGAGTAGCACGTATGTTGGTCGGTTACTTGATCCACATCTTTTGGTGTCTGAACCATAGGATGTAGTTCACGCATAGCCTTTCATCTTCAAAGCACTTTGCAACTGTTAACTAACGACATTATTTAAAGAAATTTCATAAAAAGAAACCATTTTTAAACCTAATATTCTCATTCCTCTTATATTGTACCTCACTGAAGTGAAAGTAAAGGCTTACAGCTTTGCTATAAGAGCTTGGTATTTGAAGCCTGAGGTTCTAAATTTGGTGGTGGATTTATCCATTTGAAGGATATGAGTTTGATTGCATCAGAAGTAATTACATTTAATATGACAAGAGAAAAGTGTATAAATGTGATATTTTGAATGGCTGTTAATGCCTTCTTTGCATCTCTGCTTTGGGAAAGAATAATTACACATCAGTGGTATGAACTGAATGTTAAGGTTTGATGAAAGACGTTTCTAGTAAAAAGTGAAGTCAATCTTTTAACTTTGCGTGTAGAAACTCTATTAATAGAAGGCATTTGAGAAATTAGGTAGCTGTTTGTAAAGTTGTAAAAGACCAACTTGAGGCAAAAATTGGATGGCACTGAAATTAATGGGAATTTTGCTATTACTTTCACTCACACAAAGAATTCATGCTTTCAAGAAGGAGCATAGAGGTGCCCTGTAAAATAAAAAGCCACCACTTGGCTTAGAGCGTTGAGAATAGGGCAGAGAAACTGTTATTTGTGGCAGTTAGTTTCCGCCCTGCACAGACTGTGTCTTTGAGTCCATCCACGGCGCCTGCTCTCGCTGGCTGTGGCTGTCCATATTTAGGGGAAGGCAAGAAATCTAAATGTTATGGGGCAGTAGCAGCCTTCTGGATAAAGGCTATACTTTTGATACCCAAACCAGCCTCTTTTAAAACACTATCATTTACACAGTGTTGTAGTATGTACCTTGATGCCAGGATTACAGTTTCCTAACAAAATATGAAATAATGTTTTTTTCATAGTAGTATCAGTACTTTCGGGCTTTTAACTTACTGTTGGTATCTATTCATTTTTTTAATGAATTGCATCACCTATATCAGTAACAGTAAATTGTAGTCATTTATACTGAAGGTTAGAGGAAATCTGCAATTCTTCATTCTGGTACTGTATGTTTCAGCAGTGATTTCACTGCAAGAGGAAAATCCTGTATTTTAATAAATAGATACCAAATCTTTTTCTACAGACAAATGTTCCCTTCATCTTCTGTCATTAGCTTTCCGTGTACATAAATATAGCAGACTTGCCACCAGTTACCTGTTAGTTACCAGGCAACAGCAGCATTTGACACTGCCTGCAGCTGCAGTGGATGGCGTGCAACTCCCTGATTGTAAATTAAAATGCTCTGAATTTTGAACTGAGGCTGATAAAAAGGACATTAATGCAACTATAATGCCACTTTCACTGTAGCAGCAATATGTCAGCAGTTTCTATAACAACATCGGTTTGCTGAGATGTAGCCCTCTATCACATGTTCATGGTGGAAAAATTATAACTGCTTTAGTCCTTTGCAATACATAGTGTTCTCTAAAATACACACTGTACCTTTAAGTCTTTCTGTCTCTCTGTGCAAAGCAACAACATGTGCTGTGGATCCCAAACGCTTGCTTGGATTCATTGTTTACCAAGGTCATAGTGCAAGATGTCTAAAAAACAAAAAAGCAAAAACTGGGCAGAAAGAAAAAAAATTTTTTTAAATTTCTAAATGTTTTGAGTATTGCTTGCTATTCTGAGATGGCTTACAGTCTCCTAATGATGGCAGAACAATGAGGCTGAAGTGAATGCTTTTTTTAGTGTTCAGTTTGGATAGCTAGCTATATAAAAGGAACTTTTTAAGATTACCAGTCTTTCCTGTGCCCTGTATGTGTGTGTTTCTTTTGCAAATTAAAATGACTATCATTTGCATTATGAATGCAAACCAGCATAACACCAGTAGTTGGCTTTGACAAATAGTAAATTTAAATATAATGTACTTGAATTTTTATCATTTTGGGTCTCTTTTGAGCACTTTTAAATATGTGGCACTGAATGCGTGTGAGTTATTTTAATAGTTTATTTCCCTTTACCATTCCATTATTATTTTTCTTCTCTGAATCTATGAAATGACTTACATAACCTTCCATTTCTGATGTTATTCTCTGGATTAACTATTGCCTGTGCAAAGATAAAGTTCTGTTTTGATTTAGTTGATACAGTGCCAATGTAATAGCCTTTCCTATGTGCAGAAGAGAACTTCTATCAAAAATAGCCCACAATGTGGTTTTAAAAACCATTTTTCCTAATCAGAGTTGAGGAGCTAGTTACATTCCTGAATAAGTGAAATCAGTTAAAAGTATTTAAAACCCCAAACCATTAGAAATGTCCAGGGTAAAGAAAAATAGATTGGATTAAATAAGTAGTCATGAAAGCAGACTAACCTTTTCTTTTTTCCCTAGAACATAATTTTCCTGTTCTCTGGGTTTAAAAAGATTGTTGACTCAAATATGACCTTTTAATAAAAACACTCTTGTAACATAGTTTCCATCTTTTTTCTTTTTCATGGAGCAGTCAGAGCCATAGTCAGGGTAGGTCAGGAGGGCCACCGGAGAGCAGATGCACTCCAGCACTGTTGCTCTTGCCTGGGGAGAGCAGTTTACATGCGTGATGGTGGCTTTTGGAGCTCTGGAGAGAAGAGGCATGCTCAGGCGTTCAAAGAAGCACAGAACAGAGTCAGGCCTTTAGCACTCTCTAGGCAGTCTTGCCTGTGCTGGATGCAGTGCTGCCTTCCTATGATTCTGGAAAAAAATATGCCATGTATTTTTCAAGTTCTGTAGATCTGTAGTTGTGGTTTCTCTGATGAATACTTCCATTATTCCTGCTAGATCATAAAATTCAATTGTAAGGCCTTCTGATAGCACCTAGTGTATATGATGCACTCATATTCAAACTGTGCAGTTTCTGAAGTGAAAACTAGACTTCTGATTTTTATGATTGCAGATTCAGGAGACATCCCAACACGATCTGGCTGTAACTGATGCAGTTAATCGGGTCTAAATAGATGAGAAAGGAAACATTCTAATCTCTGTTTTACATACAAGGGAAAGATTAAATGTGCCAATTGATATCATAGAAAAAATTGAAGAAAGAGTCAGAACCTGAATCCAGATTATCTGATTCCCAGGTAGTGCTCGAAGGGCACGGTTGCTCTTTTGCATTTTGCACTCTGTCATTTGAATGCATCCAAACAACAACCAAGCAGTGACCCAAACCTGCCAAGGTTCCCCTTCCCCTCAAACAGTATTTCCTGAGCCTGGGGTGCAAGTGTGTCATTCTGTTTAAGAGACAGTAAATGTGTTTATCTTGATTTTGTGTTCATGAATGTAGTCTATATTTTCATATAGATCTCACTATCCTGCATTCTGTTCATTGCTCTCTGAAAAGATACGCTCTGTGTAAGTCTAGCTGTGTGTATTATCTTTCTCCTAAATGTACTGTCCATTTTAACAGTCCCAGTTTGCTTCTAAATTGCCTCAACAAATGTAACACGTGTCTGACAAGAAAGCTAAAGAGTCTGAACGCATTATCAGTTACAGCAAAACAAAGGGCTTATGGTGCATGGTGATTTATTACGTTGTTTTTCTGTAATACATGATAAGATTAAACATTTTTGCCTATACTTATCCTAATTACATTTACCTCTTGTTTAATCATGTTTAAAAGAAAAATATATTATCTCTGAGGAGAGAATATAGTTTAATTAACTTTTGTGCTGGTGAATCAGACTGCCAGATTTTGTAATAGCTTCATTTGCAAGGCCTCTTGTCCAATAAATTGGTTGAAGACAAAGTATTCAGGTGATAATAAAAGGTATAAACCTTAAGCTGAAACCTCATACTAAAATCTTGATGCTCAGTGGTGTTACTATTGAATTCAGAGGTGAATTAGAAGACAGCTCTCTGATCTGGGCTTGAAATTTAATTTACAAGTAATTTAGGGGACTGTTGACCCTTTTCTTGGATGCTTGAGAGCTTGTATTGTACCTTTAAAATACTTGTTACACTGGCCTCAAACTGTTTGAAGCCCATTGCTTTTCAAACACATACAACCCAGGTGATAAAAATGACAGTGCATATCAAAGCCTTCTCCAGTAGGAACAGCAGTAGCTGGATTTAACTTTATGAAACAACTGGTTATTGAGAACTAGACTGAGCCTTTAATGCATTCCAAAGCAGCTGTTTAGCAGCCTTCACATGGTAGAAGATTGCAGTGGCTACTCAACCTAGCGACTGGCTGGCGAAAGAATCTCTTGTTCCATCAAAAGGAATGACCTAAAGCCAGAAGAGTCTGAAATCCTTTGCTGAATATATGCAGCTCTTTTTGCTAACGTTGATGTTTATTTTTTTTCCACACAGTACAGGCCAAATTCTCATTACCAGTAGTGCCACTGAAGTCAGTGAGGCTAGTAATATCAGTAGTGCAAGCAAGATACTGCCTTATCTGTATGAATAATTGAATTGTTCTCTAACAGCATATACATGTAGACTAGATATGGTCTGAGCAAACTTTTCAGTCTGTTTCCTGGAGAATTACTAATGATTAGAGCTGCAGCAAGAAAGCTCCTTAAAGCTACCAGACTTGTTTTTTTACTGGCTAAAAAACACCAGGAATGTGGGATCAAAAATCCAGAGTAGTTTAAATGCTGTACAAAGTGTACAGCACTTTGTAAAGGCAACACAGCTGGGAGAAAGATATTTAAAATGAAATCCCTTTCTGAATATGGATATTAGAGTCTATGATGAGCCCACAATTGGGTGGTGTACAGCAGAGATAAAAGGCATCTTGGGGAAGAGTGTATTGAACGTTAAAAAGATATATAAAACTGTGTTTCTGAGCTGTCTTCTTTCATCAAACAGAAAAATTGAGATGTGGGAACAGGAGCATATTACCATGTGTTAAAGTTTATAAATTACTGTCTTAACCTGTGCTTAGCACTTATGCATATTTCATATGTACAGATTCTGTATTTGCAACTATGTTTGGAAATCTTAGTACAAATCCCAAATGCAAAAGGTGCTTTAGTGACATATGTTGGTTAAAAAAAGAACAAATCTCCTCCTATGAAGAGTTTAAAACTGACAAAGTCAGTCATGCAGAATGCTTGTGTTTAGACCAAAAGTAAATATGAGCCACAGTCCCAGAATTTTTTATTCTCATGGTAAACTAACATGAAAATAAAATTGAAAGTACCACAATCTTCAGTTTAGTTCCTGCAATTTAGAACATTTGCTTTGTATCTGGATAGAGCATAAGTTACTTTCTCTGTGTGAAGTACTGCAATGAGAAGAATTCGGGAGTTGGACAAGACCAGTTTAGTAAAGGCTTAGAAACTTCCACTCCTCTGTTTAAATGGTTTTGTGATTGCATCTCTGATGTGAAGCAGCAGTTGGGATTCTGCCCTCCTGAAGGGTCTTCAGTAAGCGTAGGATTTTGTGGAACAGGGATCTCAAATTGTGCTTATGGTTATAGCTAGTCTGTGTAAATACATTCAGACAATTGTGGAGGTGAGCCGTCAGCCTTACCATCTACTGTCACACTGGGGGAGAGGCAACTCCCAGCTTTCTGCTGGCCTCAGCATTTGGCAGCATCCTCTATGAACATGGCCACTTTTTGTCTCCTTGGCCAATAGTCACTTATGTACCAGTAGTGATATGTATCTTGGGGCCCTGGTATAGTTTATTTTATTTTGCAGGGCCAGGAATTAGGTACATCCATTAAAAATATATATATATTTTTGAAACAACCATCACTCTTGCTCTTTCCTCATGCGTACAGGTGTCTATAAAATACCTACTTTGTTCTTGAAGAAACCTTGACAGGTGACTTTCTGCATTTGTGGGGAAGATTGCAATGGAAGTGCCTTACTTCTCAAATCTGCTGACAGTGTAATCTCATTTTTGGCTTTCACTGAATGCTCCTCCAAAGTTGCTGCACCAGTTTTTCCTTCTTAAAAAAAATACAGTTTCAGACACATTCAAGTCGTTAGTTCGTCTTTACCTGAGAGGCAGTGGGTGGACAAGGGAAGTGAGTCGTGCTCAACATAGCAAGGAGATAATGAGCTATATAAATAATTAGCAACACTTTTTGAAGATACACTCATACAGAGTCAAAAGCATCTTGCCTTAAGTGCATGGTTGGAGAAACTTAATTGAGACTACTCATTTCAGCAAGGCAAACATAATTTAACTATTTTTCTGTGTGGGTTTTTAGAATTCATAAAATGTTAAATGTAGTTATGAAGGAACAGAACACTATTAAAAGTAAGGCACACTAGATTAGTACAGTCAACAGATTTTGAAAGTTTCTGGTTCCTTCTACAGCAGTAGATGGACTGTTTTGTGTAGTTGCCATGAAGATTTGCAGATCATTTCTAACAGCTGAAATTTCAGAACAATGGTGTAAGCATCCTCACCTAGAGAAAACTGAATTTGAAACATTTGAAACATTTCTACTAGCTGTATCACTTCAGTTGATAGAAGATGAAATGCAGTTACAGACCCTTCCAAAGAAGACTAAAGAATTAATTTCAATGGGATTTCATCTCCTCTAAAAATTCAAGTCAAATATTCTTATCATTTATGATACTTTATTTTTATTTAGGTAAGAAAACAGCTATATAATTGCATCTCTATTAAGAACAGGATGAACTCCTGTCTCTTTACTAACACTTCCCTAGTTTCCTATTTGCAGGCATGATTTTACTTGTGAGATGGTGTCTGAGGAAGCTGTTAGACTTGCAGAAAGCATCACACAGTGAAACACTCATGTATCTGGCCACAGCACTCTGTTGCAGTTCATGCGTTCAAGTATTCCGGCTGAACCACTTTTGATATTTTAAAATCCTATATTTTTATTTATTAATTTCTGTGCTAGTATATTCTCACCTAATTGCAGAAATGTTTTTAGGTTATTAAAAATGTCTGTGTTCTTTAAGTTTTCAGCTCAGTTTTATAGCTTAGGCAGTACTGGTGGCTTGAACAAGAATGTTAATTTGTTAATGCTTCTCTGATCTGTGCCTGGTCTTTGAGATGTGACACTTACTCACTGCTATACACTGTATGGTAGATAACTAAGCTTCAAAATATTTTCCAATATTTTGGCCACATTGCTAGTAAATTATATATTAATTTTCATATGTAATAGTGATGAAAAGTCACTGACAGCTACACCCATCCATCTTGGTTAGGTTTGCCTTGACCATAGCCATCCTCTACAGGAAATATCTGTCATTTTTGATAGGACATCCAGTAAATGAGAACTGCTTGCTTCCGGAAAAGGAGTGATGAAGCCAAAGACCCATTAATGTTACCTCAATTTGTTACTAGACAGAATTCACATAATCATTTAACTACACATTGAAGATGCATTATGCTGGCCTAAGAGTGGTATGGGCTGCTGGATTTATGCGTGTATTTTTTAAGGAAGAGGGACAGCAACCAACGAGGCACAGGTGCTGGGAAGCAGTGCATGGGTGGCAGCTCCATTACAGAAGCTGCTAGTTCTCTGCTTGTAAAATTCAGGACTGAGGCCAAGGATTAGAGCAAGCAGAGTCAGAGCTATGACTTAGAGGTGTGACAGGTATGTATTTCTTTTTCTCCTCCGTATCTAAATGGAGATGTATTGGAGGGAAGCTGGCCTACCTGTTGCCTGACAGTGCCTTATTTTCTTTTGGCTTAACAGGGAACTCCAGTCTGCAAGGCTCAGTCTGGCCCTTTTCATCAGTACTGAATCACTTTAAAAAGAAAAACAGTGCATGTGATTATCAAAAGCATTTCCATTTATAATGCACTGTGGCAATTCAGCTCAGACAGCAGGAAATAAGAACATTGTATATTAAAAGGATGTTGAATGTGGAAATTAAAAAAACCCTCTAAATGTGGAAATAAAAAAACATATAGCTGTCACTTTATGGAGCTGTGAATAGCTATTGACACTTTAAATGACAATATTCCCTTTACTTAGCTTGTCTGTGATATGTGCATATCAGCAAAGTCATTAGGGACTAGAGTCCAAAGAAACAGTGATTAGCATATTTTAAACTTTCCTGCACTGACTGCTTAAATCGATCTGAATTAATAGAAAGTTGAGAATCTTTTTTGTGTTCTCCGGGTAACGAAGGCTAAAAATAGTTTTGTTAGAACTTTGGTTACTAAATTTTAACAGTTCTGGGGAAAGGAAAACACTTTTGAAAGATTATAATTAATGAGTGTTTTTTTTTTTTTTTTTTTTTTTTTTTAAGTATACCAAAATAACATGAAGAAATTGGGACAAGCATGCTATTTCGTGCCTTTGGCATTTTGATGGTTTGCAGCCTAGCTTCCCACTTGAGATGGAGGCGGGCTTTGCTGTTGACTGCTCTTAGCAGCTAGCCCTCTGCAGCTGCTTGGAAAGGAATTTACTGTACAAATTTGAAGATTTGAAAGCTCAGAAGGAAAATTCTGTTCTGAATTTACAAAGCAAATCATTATGCCCTGATCTACCACTTTTTCATGTTAACAGGAAATCCAGCAGGAGGTAACGTCATTTGAGAGAGCATACATTGTATTTAAATAGTTGGCAGTCTAAAAATTTAGAGCAGTTTAAACTAAGCTTATGTTTTATTAGTCCAGAAAAATTTTAAGGTTTGAAAATTTCCAGTTGCCTGTAGTGATGGTATCAAAAAATCAACTGTGGCAAACAAAACACACATGCGAAGGTAGGGCAAACTGGTGTGGAAAGATGAGAAAGGAGGCTGCTGCTGTGTAAGTGAACAGACCAGGGTTAGATCAGGCATTGAAGTTGTGGCATGTGGACTGAATTTTACTCATATCTGATGCACTGTTTTCATGCTTGTTCTGCTAAGAGTTGTCTGGGATGAGAAAGAGGAATTTAGAATGTATGAGCTCGTTGCTCAATGCACTGCTCTAATAGTAAATGGTATAACAGGCAGGGGGGTGGTTATTAAAACAACTGTAACTGCTGAAATCCACAAGTATTGTCACTGCTGTCATGTCAGATCCTGCTCTAGGATCTGTTCATGTGCTATGGTAATTTGTAATTTCTGGATGAACATAACCATCTAGCACATACACCATGTTGACGGAGGAAAGAAGTAATTCTATAAAAGAGAATTTTGCATATTCTTGTAAGGCATGACCTATAAAATTTAGAACAGAATGTGCAGGAATCCCCTAGAACTACAGTAAAAATGTAGTTTTCCTACTTCTGAGGAGGTTTTCATGGTATGAGAAACATGTCATTGCAGATAACTACACAAAGCAGTATTGTCGAGTATCTGGGAGCAATATATTTGTTAAGAAAATGATGTATCAGAAGTCCAAAGATTTATACAAATGTTAAGGAAATGATTATTAGCTGGTAACTCATTTGAACGGATTCAAGGCTAGAGGATTGCTTTTTACATATGGTTCAACAGCTCATTATGTCTTTGCGTTTTGGTTCTTGGTTTGTTTTTGGTTTGGTGTTTTTTGTAAACCACAATATAATTCTGATTGTCTTCACCTTTGGTGCACAGTTGGGTTTTGACAACAGTATAGTCACAATCCTGAATACTACAAGAGATTGCTATTGGCTGAGATTTTTATTGAAATGAGCGTTTCAATGAACTTAAGCTTGGTATTTTTTAGATTTGTACTGGATCTTTACCTACACCTGAGTTTCATCATTTTTATCCTTGGAGTTTCGTTTAATGGTAAAGAGGGAACGTACTGTTCCATCACATGTGCGAGTCAGTTTTTAATGAAGATTTAGGGCTGCAGAATGGTCCTGTACAATTCTGAATGTATCTATGTTCATTTTCATGCTTTATGCAGGGGAACAGCTATGAGAATTCACTCTTAAGAGCTGAGAACCACAACAACTCTGTCCGTATTTCTTAAATCATTCAGTATATAGGGCATTGTTATGCATATTGATTAAGTGCTTCTTTAGAGGTATTATGCATAGTGTGTATAGAATAGAAAGACATTTTGAAAAAGGTATATCGTCAGTAATTTTTTTTTTGAAAGAGAGAGAGTGAATGAGGGAGAAAAGCTTTGAGTAAAAAGAAAAAAACAAAACAGCAATCTTCAGCACTGCAAAAGGAAGTGTTTGAGTGTGCTGGTAGCATTGTGTTAGATGTGATGTAAATATGGATGGGTGACAGAATGGGAGACATGAGGATGACTCATAATCTTAGCATGGAAAAGTAGTAAAATAGGTAAGCTGGTGTGATGTTATGGTGTTCAAAACACTTCTGGGAGTTCCCTCAGGATATTTTGACAACTGATGATAATTTGCAAAGAGCTTAGAATATTTCAGCCTAGCTAAACACCTAAATGTGAGAAGCTTATTTGTATTTTTCAGAAAAGTTGGAGCCTCTGGAATCATTAAAATCTGGCCTTGAAAGCTCAAGAGAACAGTTTTTATCCCCACTATTTCTGGTGCAACACTTTCCATTTCACTACTTAAAGTTTTATTATTCCTTCAGCTGGCTGCTAGTGTGGATTGCATTTGTTTGTTTTTTTTTTTTTAAGATAAACAAAATTCTGTTAAATCTCAAAATTTAAATGAACAAAGGCTCAGTTCATAGCTAATTTAATCTTAACTGATTTTCTCAGTCGTCTTCTCTCATTTCCCCCTTAGGCTGTGCTTCTTTAGAAAGGACTCTGGCCCTGTAATCAAACTGGTTACTGTGGGGAGAATTCTGAATAGAGCTAAAAGAAGCATCTGTGTGTTAAAGCCTTTTGTCTTTTTTATTAACCATTCTCTCTTCTATATTTGCACTATGTTTTGGAAAGAAGAGAGAAAATGTGCTAGTCACATGCTGGCCTGTGTTTACATGTTAATCTTGGTATTCATGCAAATATAGTTTCCTTCTTTGGGAGATTTAGCTGGAAGAGGAAAGAGTGAAATGTATGCATTGAACTTTATATAAACAAATCCATGAGCTATAACTTTGTAATGTGAATAGTAAACTAGCTGGAGGCAATTCCTGATTATATGCTGAGAAAGATCTTGGATTTGGTGGAGGATGATTGCATTACAGATCTCTGAAACCTGTCTTCAGATGCAGCAGGCTCTGGGGCAGTACTAGGCTACAAGGCTCTCTACCAATTTGATAGCAAACTTGATTAAGTCATTAAATTGCAGATCATTGCTGGCAGTAAATTAATTCTTAATCCGAGTCCTATTTTGCACTGCGTCAGGAGACTTTTGCCAGGAGGCCAGTGGCTTGAAAATGGGTAATTAAATTCTGTTGTAAATACATTTTTATCTACCCTTCTGCTTGCAGGAGCTGGCAAACAAGTGAGAGCCATTAATTAATACCTGTAATTTGGTTTAGTTGAATAAGCCCTGCTCCTGTCAGATTCTGAAATGTAAACCAAGGCTATGAAGTGGGGAATAAGTAGAAGATAAAGAAGGCTGACAAAAAAGTATTCATAAGAGAATTTGTTCTTATTTCTTTCTGTAAAAAATATGTTGGCTAGTTTAGAAAATTGGCAATAATTTAGTCTAAATTTAATGCAGAAGGGAAAAATAAAAAAATCATAAATATAGGTAAAGTAATAATAGCAGCAAGATGTCTTTTGGGCCTTTGTACAATAATGTAATTAATCCCTTATGTTCCAACTTTATTACTTCAGGAGATAATTTTAGCAGGTTAATCATCCTCTGGTGCACATGTAGATGTGCATTGGTTGTCAGAAGTTTTTTTTTTTTATTGGTTGGATTTGAGCCAGCAAGTATTGCAGTTTTTAATCAGAAGTGTCAGAAGGATACTAGAATCTTGTTTACTAGCACTGTATCACAACTATTCTCTTTCCATTCATCTGAGACAAACTCAGTTTTCCTACCTTTCTTGCACAGTTTTTTCACTTCTTTTAAAACAACAGGAGAGTCCTGAAGGTCAGACAAATTATATGACCATTTCCTCCATTAATGAAGGATGCCTCTTAATTCTCTTTAAAGAGGGGAGCAAGTTTCTCCACATCATCTACCTATGATAAATACAGTTTCTTATGTCTCAAGAGCTCTGTGGTACTTCTAGCTCTCCAAACTGCCTGAAATCTTTCATGGGGAGTTTGGCTTTCTCTTATACACTCTGAAGATCCCTGTCAGAGGACTGAGGCCCCCTCAGGGCTCAAACAGAAAGTGATGTAGCAAGAGGCAGGCCAAAATTGTGACGCACCTCCTTGTGAAAAGGTGGTGTAAGCATCCATAAGGGAAAGATGCCTAAAGAAAGGATGGAGTTTGAGCAGTTGGGTATGTCCACATCAAAGCACTTGGGGAGAACTATCTTCATTGCGTTCTATTATTCTTCTTAAAATTGTTTCTGCTCTTTTGTAATTGTATGAATAGTTTGCTAGAAAAGAAGGAACAAGCCTGTGGGGATGTTTTAACAGCATCACTGGCTGTCTGTAGCTCTGAGTCAATATGAATTATATTCAGGGTATCTCTTGGCAACCTGTCTAATGGCACTAGCCTTAGCAGTGTTGTGGCTCATTTACTGCTCTGTGGTTAACACTGCAGATAGAGCTGAGTTTTTGGAAAACAATGTTTGCAAGTTTTGGCAGTAAGCATGGCTGTCAACTTTATCTGAAATGAACAGCTCATACAGCATGAGAGACATCTGATAGTTATACCACCAGGAAAATTTCAGTTCTGTAGCAAAAATTATCACGAGAGAAAGAATTCTAATTCCTTAAAAAATAATGTTGCCATATTTAACCTACCTCAGCTTTCTAAGGCTAGTATATTTAATAAATCAAGAACAAGATGATGTTTAATTTGACAATCCAGCATATAAAGTTGGGTGAGTTGTTAAAATGCAACTTGGGGAAAAGCCCTATTAGGGGAGCTGCCGAGAGAGAACACAGGTGCAACTTATCCATCTTGGGCAACAAATGTTGTATTTAATGATCTTCAGTACCAGTTAAAGACTGTAGGCTTGCAAGGTAGCTGAAATTTGAGAGAGAAGTAAAACTTGAAAGCAAACTAACTGTTTGAAGAGAAAAGCTTTTAAATGGACAAGGTTATTGATGGTTGGTTTTGTACATGAATAAAATGCATTTACTTCATGTGAGGTTTTTTTTGTAATGCGTGTTTTCCATTAGAACTATGAAATATGTTGATAGTGAACAAGCCTGTTATACCACTGAGCTCTAGTAGCCTCACCATTCTCTTAACTGACAAAATTCCACAAATCAAAGACAAAGTAAGATGGGCTTTTTAGGGGTCTGTGAAATCATTTTTGTTCAGTTGTGCAGATCCCATTTTAAAAGCCTTCTGAGCTTCATCTCTTTTTTACCTTCTGAATAGCATGATCATGAGATTTCATTAAGGACATATACATGCAAACATATATATGTGTGTGTGTTTATATATAATACATATTTTTATATATTATATATATGCACACACTAAATATATAATATATTTTTGTATGTAAAAGCACATGTGCATTGGAATATTGTGTACGTATAAAATCCACAGTCTGAGATTTGCTGCTTTGCTTTCCAGAGTTATTAAAAATTAACTATATCTCCAGCTGAGACACTTCGTTATTTTGAGAGCAACGTAAATGTTAATAATTAAAGGCAATTAAAAAGTGTGTTAAAAGTCATGTAATTTTTATAAACTGGCTGACTGAATAATGGATGCCTCCGAGATTTTCTACTGTGCCACAGGGTTATTAAACAAACCCTTCTGCAGTGCTAGAAGTCCTGTAGAAGTGAAATAACCTATTTCATCACCTGGGGAATCCAACTGAGTTTTTGGAGTGAAATTATAAATCATCATCCCTGATGAGTCCTGTAAGACTATTAGACTATTCCGGAGTTCTTTCCTTCTGTGAATCCAGATGTATAGGATTTCGAGGGACAGGTCAAATAAAAGGAATACATGTAAAAAAACATGTTAAATATGTTAAACTTTAAATATGCTGTAGTGAACATAGACCCTGCACTATAACCACACTCTACAGTGCTCAAAGTTAAATACGATATTTCCAGCAAATAGAAAACTTTCATCTCATTTTTCTAGAAGAATGGTGAAAGAGAGAAGAGAAGAAAACAAAACACCTCTTTCTCCCTTCCCTTCCCCTAGAGAAGAATGCCAAAATTATGTCATGGAAAGTTTACACAAGAATTAACAGAATTGTTGTGTAGGTCAATATAGTTATAGCAGATGGATGCAGTGCAACCAGAAGCTGAAAGTCAGTATTTCTTGACTGCAGCAGTGTTTTAATGGTGCTAAGCCTTTCAGCATGTACTTTAAGCAGAGGCCTTGTGTGAGGTTTAGTTATTTCATCTTTTTACATTTCTTTGACATCACTGCATGAAGGGTAAGATATAGGATACAAATTTTCAAAAGTGCTTGTTACTGTTTGTCCATTGCATCACTGTTTTGGCACCGCTGTTCCTTATGATGAACGTGGGCCTGAGGCTTGGAGAGAAGCCATCTTCCAAAGAGAAACTCTTAGCTGTTTTTTCACAGTAGGCTTTTCTCTAAAACCTTTTTCTCTCACAGTGCTGCATATTTACTAAAGTTGCTTGGTTCAAAGAGCCAGACAGGATGGCAGGCTGCGATACCATCCGTACGATGATTGGCATTTTATTCCTGTATTTCCCATAATGTAAACATTCCCCAAGCAGTTTGACATCAGCTCCAGACACAACATGTACACTACCAAGGTCTAAATGTGAGTAAAGATAGCAGTTTTATAAAAATGTGAATTATACATTCTTTGCTACAGTTTTCTAAAATTTGAGATTCCTGAAGTGTTTCTTAGCAGTAAGAAAGAGACAAAATTTCTCTAGGCCAGAAGTGAATTGGGCTGAGGAAGAACAGGCCGGCTGATGTATGGCTTACACACTTCTGTTGTACGCGACTTCATGCAGCTGTGGAATTGTCTCTTCCAGATCAGATTTGTAAGCAGGAACGTTGTCACACGTTTCAGTGGCAGCGCGGTGACTTTTTTTTTGTTTTTTAGCAATTTCCAGGAAGTGATGTTAAATAGCAACACTGACCAGTAGGTGAGACAGTTTCACTAAGAGTAGGTTCATTAACTAGACAGATGGCTGATTTACCATCTTTGTGCTTTACATGGTCACCATTTTAAGAAGTATCATTTGAGCTGGGGTAGGCCCAGGCTGTAACTGCTCCTTTGGTTTCAGGAAGCACGCTTGCACTTCCTCGCCGCCCCCCATGCCGCACTCTCCGTCCCATAACACCGTTGATTCCTGTGGCGCCCTGCTTGCTAGAGCAATCCGAGGGATAAGAGGAATGGAAAATGAAGGATGCTTTAGCACTCTGAAGTGGTATGATTTGCAAATGTTTCTCTTTTGTGGCAGTAGCATCTTAAGGACCAAGCTCTTGAATGACTGTTAGTAGTGCATTTGATCTCACCAGGTGTTCCTGGTCATCTCCTCAGACTCTTATATCTGAGCTCTTCCTGCTGAATTTTTGGAGCCTTTCCATTCTGTGACACTAACAGTTATCTGTATAAATCATTGAGGTGTAGATGACTTTGGGGTGTATCTAGTCTCTGATTAGTATCTTGTTAGGAGCCTCATACAGGGGTTTCTTTTGAGTAGTGTCTCAACAAATGCATTTACTTTTCATCTGTTTCTTAGGCCTTCTCCGTTTATAAGGCTGTGGACAGGCGTCATTTCCAGATCTAGCTACGCTAATTAAAATAAATTATTGTCCTCATCTCCTTATCGTTAGACACAAGCTGGAGGTTTGTGTTTCCACAGTTTGTTAAGAGGAAAACTTCAGAGAGCACACCCTAACCCATTTAGTGCAGCAGCAGTCAGCTAGGTTTGAGCTGTGTCCCTCTCCACCCAAAACACATGCAGTATTCAAGTGGCTCTTGGAGCTTAGCGTAAAGAGTCTGTCTGGTTGGTAATAATTTGTCACCTACTGTATACCTCTAAATTAATAATACGTACCTCTAAGTGAATAAATAAGTGCTTGATAGTCCATAATAGTGGAAGTCAGCTGAAAAAGAAAAAACATTGTTTCTCTAAGCAGTGTTGTTTAAAATTCTGTGGCCCATTCTCCTTCTCTGCTCCTACAGAGTCCTTGGCACTGGAGGTTGTAGACTGGGGAAGGGCCTTTGCGCTCCTGCCATTCTGTGTACTTTCTTTATGATGGTTGGGAAGGACTCAAAGATTTCTGCTACTTGGGCAGTATTTTGAAAAATACAGTTAGAAAGGAAATAGCAGTTTCTTCCTGATTTATTTGAGGCCTCTGAACCAACCACGTTTACTCTATTGAAACCTCATCTCATTCATTTAATAGGATACTTTGCATTTTGGAGTGCAGCTAAGCATTGTGTTCAAAAAGAAAAATGTTTTCTCAGTGTTTTCTTCACTTACCGAAGGAAAATGAGAGAGATTACCTCAGAATTTTGCCTGGCTTTCTTAATGTCCTGGCAATGTATGCATGCCATGTAAATTCTGTCTGCTTTTGCATCTGCAATGAAACCATTGCAAGCATCAGAGCTGGAGACCTGGAGAACATGATTTAAAGAACAGAACAATTCCCTGAATCAAATGCTTGGCTTTTCTGCAGTTATGTTCCTGTGAACTGCAGTTTCTCTTCTGAAATATGTATCTACTTTGCAAATAGTGGAGAAAAAACCACTACTTTTGCAAAACATCACCATTACTGAAAATTATTATTATTATTAATTATTACTAATAATTATTAATTTCCCCCCCTTTGTTGCTGTATCAGTATTTTCTGGTTTAGTGGGCTTTTTTAACTTCAGTTTTTTAATTTTATTTAATTTCTGTTTCTTGGATTCTAGTCCTGTGGGTGCAACCTCTTGTCACATGAAACAAATTAGATTGATAGATGAGCTGGGACCTACACAGAGTCACCCTTTACAAGTTCTCATCTCTTCAGATTCTGGAAGTAATTTTCCTGAAATAGGACTGCATCCTTATCTATAAAATGAACAAGATTGCAGCCCTTCCATGTAACAGCATTTTTTTAGCGCATTACCATATAATTAAGTTTAAAACCAAGACAACCCCTCAAGTGTGACTGGGAAATATCTACTTCTGGGAAAAAGCAACACCATATTTAGTAAGCTAAAAAGAGTAGTTGGGAAGGCACTGTAAGTTTTATTAAACCAGGCTTAAGGAGCTGAACACCATGGGGTGTCAACTGATGTGTGATGTTTTATCTAGTATTACCAGGAACAGAATGTGACTTTTTTCTCCAAGGTCAATGTTAACCCTTTGAAACCATGCACGTTTTTAACCTTGCTATTTTGGGTGGCGCACAGAAAAGTCAGTTGTCTTAACACACTATATGTTTTGAGACCGCAGTTCTTCATGTGGAAAGTATAGTTTTGGTAATACCAGAATTTTTTGTGAGTTATTGTCAGAAGGAGGAACTTGATAGAGCTAACAACCGAAAGAAAATTCCAAAAAAGTATCAAATTAGACAAATTAGAATGAAAAAAATTAGACAACAATGTTTAATGGAATTTAACGTTGTTTGAATTCAGTGTCAAATTTCATTTGCAGATTCACTTCTGTTTTATTTAAGGTAGTAGATGTGCAATGGTCTATAGCGAAGGAAAGTACGTAGTTTGATTGAAGGTAAGCAGATTTTTTTTCAAATTTTCATTTGGTCAAATTAAAAATAACTGTTTCAATTTCAGTAGTAAAAAAATAGTCTTCTGACCTATCTGAAAATGTATTTTAAGGGCTGAATTTTTGTTTGTGTACCACAAGTAGCACACATGCCATATTTTGGGAATCCTATATTAATGGATACTTGATACAAAACTTAAGTCCAAAAAAAAAAGCTCCTCTGTTGTAAAATACTGATGGAATAAGAAGCTACAGAAGCTCTGTAGATTGTGTCAGTAATGTGTTTATTGTAATTTCAACCTAAGCAGGTTGAAAAATCAGAGCCTGTGTTGAGCTGTTAGAACACGTGCAGAGATCTGTGAAGAAAAATCAACCTTCCTCAGACTGCAAGAATAGCAAAAAGAAGAATAATGACGAAAGCTATTGCTGAACAAAATAGAGTTATTTTTAGAAGCCCTGTTCTGTTAGCTCACGCAGTTGAAAAGAGAAGCCATTCTGTGCCTATCTGCCTGTCATTGTATACTGTAGACATGCTGCATATGTCTAATAAAGCTTCTTCAAAAGAACAGGAAAATCCCTGTATTAGTCTTACTCTACTCTGCTCTTTTGAACAGTCAGTGGTTAAAGAGCAGTGAATTTTAGGTGTCAGTGACCTACCAGTCACTGGTTTTCACAGGATTGGAAATGGTCATTTCTGTGTCACAGCAGTGTACTGGCACTGTGTTTCTCTGTTCATGTTTTTGGAAATAAGAGAGATTTTGTATCTTGTTTGGAAGTAGGGGCCATGGAGTACTGCCATATTTAAAATCTAAATTCTTTTTGGAATAATCTTCCAAGATTTATCACCATGATCATCTTCAGATTTTTAAAATAGAAAAGATTTTAAAGATCTTCAAGATTTTTGTTTCTGAGCATCCAGGTAAAGTCCCATGAAAAAAATATCAAGTGTGAAGAAGGATGTTTCATTTTTTCTTAATGTTGTGAATTCACTTGTGTGCTTCTCTGCAGCATTACAATACTGCAGTATATCAGAAAGACAAGGTTTTAATGCCATAAGAATTAGTTATTAGATCCTAGGCTACCGAGAGATTACTGAAAGTAGTTTTGAGGCTTCAAGCTCTGGATTCAGCCTAACGGGAGATAGGCGATGTACCTTGTCTTGCTGGCAAACTGAGAAGTTGCACCAAATCAGGTTAAGAATCCATCTCAATGTCAAATCTGTTCTGTAGAAGAAATCTGCTTTGAGCTAGAGAAATGCATGATGAAGGTGCATTAACCCTATTACTCAGTTCACCATGTGATAGCAAGGACCTCTGGCTAGCTACCCCCTCTGCCAAGGACTGCTGAATCTAGCAGTGCTTTGGTCACCTCAATCCTTTGTCTTTTGCCCCCCTCAAACACTTCATATGTGGCAAAAGGCTTCTGATTCCACTGCTTCTGTGATTATTTATCACAGGTGAGGCAAAATTCATTGCTCTCTTCTTTTCTCTTTCCTTGTTTCTCTCTTTTAGCATGAACTTGAGTTGAGTCAGATAAGATTATAGCCATCCCCCAAAACTGAGGAAGGAAAGCAGAAGTAGTTACATTCATCGGGTGGGAAGTTTTAGGCACATAGGCATGATCCAGTTAAAGATCTGAACTTCCTAGGACTTAGAAAGATTTGTAGTGGATTGGGGTTAATGCAGATGAATGCTACCTGAATGGTCTTTATGTAGATCCTAAAACTTGTTAGTATAGTTGTCGCGGTCCGCGGGAGTGACGGGAATGAATCATACGCATTCACAGAATGCAGGTTCAATTCCATCTTTATTCAGCAATTTGCCTATTTTATAAGTACAAGTATTCGGCGCTCTGGCCCTTGATTTGTGGTTCATACAGATTATGTCACAGGTAGCCAATCATTGCACCGATCACGCACACAGCGGTCATGCCT